>NW_012059209.1:0-448 GCF_000956235.1 Wasmannia auropunctata | reverse complement strand
TGCACGGGGGTGGTAGGGTGGCCGAATAAACGGGCGGGCACGCGAATCGGCGTAATATTAAGGGGGCTAGCGGGGAATCGTCCGATCGGCCAGGTTTACCTCCGGACCCGACCGAGCCGAAATTTCTAAGTCCCGCGCGGCGTGTTGCTTTCGCGCGGCGTGTTGCTTTCGCCGCGATTACCTCCGGCGCCGAAATCTTCGCTATCGGGGCGAACGGACGACGGGGGTGCACGGGGGTGGTAGGGTGGCCGAATAAACGTGCGGGCGCGCGAATCGACGTAATATTAAGGGGGCTAGCGGGGAAGCGTCGACTCCGGCCAGGTTTACCTCCGGTACCCGACCGAGCCGAAATTTCTAAGTCCCGCGCGGCGTGTTGCTTCGCCGACGATTACTCCGGCGCCGAAATTACTCCGCTATCGAGGCGAACGGACGTCGGGGGTGCACGGGG
>NW_012059208.1:0-394 GCF_000956235.1 Wasmannia auropunctata | reverse complement strand
TATCCCCTGTGTGCCTTGTCGACTCAGTTCTCGTACGCCCCGTACGGCTTCTCGAACGTATATGAAACACGGACCGTTATCGTTGCGATGCACGTCGGTCGTTCTTCTCGCTATTGAAGCGGAGAAGTCGTCGACTCTCGCACGGAGGGTGATTTACATCGTTAGACGTCTTCGGCGACGAAACGTCCGGTGTTCGCTCGCCGCGGCGGTACATCGCTTCCAGCGGCTAAGTCCCGCGCGCCTCGGTCTATCGACGACCGCGCCCATAAGCGGCCGTGCATAAGACCGTGCGTCGCCGACCGCTTGTCCGGTCGGTTGGGACTATAAGAGGTGCGATGCGCTCGGCTAGCCGAGCGGTACGATGCGGTCGTGCGTAACGTTACTCGTGTCTCGA
>NW_012059207.1:0-333 GCF_000956235.1 Wasmannia auropunctata | reverse complement strand
GCCTTGTCGACTCAGTTCCCCGCGGCTTCCCCCGCGGACCCCCCGCGGACTCCCCTGCCCCTCACCCCCCCTCAGAGCTCCCGGGGCAGAATCCGCCTATAATAGCTACTGTTGTTCGCTTCCTATATCGCCTCCGCTGAGAATGTTATTGCGGATGAGGAATCTCGTCGTTTAGACTCAGACACTGAATGGTCCTTGTCCAGTGAGGCCTTCCGGTTCATTGATTTGGTTTTTGGGCCTTTTGACCATGATCTTTTTGCTTCTAATATAAATGCGAAATGTGATAAGTTTGTCTTCTGGATTCCGGATCCAGAGTCTTTTGCAATTGATGCT
>NW_012059206.1:0-392 GCF_000956235.1 Wasmannia auropunctata | reverse complement strand
CGATTAATAGCAATAACTAATAAAAATATATAACAAAAATAATATAAATAAAATAAATACAACACCTTCTTACTCGCAAATTGCACTACTTCCCAATCAGCACACAATGTTTGAAAAATATTTTTTAAAATATTAAAAAATATTTAAAAACATTTTTAAAAACATTTAAATAATGGGTTAAGTGCTCTTTTTTTCATTAAAAAACGTTTATTTTAACGTTTAAAGAAATCTTTTTTTAACGTTTGAAAAACGTTTATTTTAACGTTTGAAGAAATATTTTTTAACGTTTGAAAAACGTTTATTTTAACGTTTAAAGAAATATTTTTTTAACGTTTGCAAAACGTTTATTTTAACGTTTGAAGAAATATTTTTTTAATGTAGATCGGAAGAGC
>NW_012059205.1:0-309 GCF_000956235.1 Wasmannia auropunctata | reverse complement strand
TTTTATGTAGATTTTGTAGTATTTTTAAAATCGTGTAAAATTTCATAGATTTTCTCAGTTATTTTCTGTAGTTTTCATAGAATATTTTAATTTTTTTAAAAATTTGTAGAAATTTTTCCGCCAGGGTAACTATAGTGTACACCCATTTTTACGATATTGATAAATACGAGACAAATAAATACGTCACATTTTCACAATTAAGCACATAATAAAGAAATGGCACGCAAGAAAAAATTCGTTGTCAATACTTTTCATAGTAGATCCGTTATTTTCTTCAAATCGAGTATTCTAGATCGGAAGAGCACACGT
>NW_012059204.1:0-379 GCF_000956235.1 Wasmannia auropunctata | reverse complement strand
CACGTCGAGATTCGACGTTTGAATGGTAGTAACGACCGCGAACGTCAAGGATACGACGTTTCCGTAGCTTCAAACGGCGAGAATCGACGTTTGAGCGGTGGGAACGTCGCGGGCGCTCGGATACGGCGGTTCCGCGTATTCGCACGTCGAGATTCGACGTTTGAATGGTAGAAACGCCGCGAACGCAAGCATACGACGTTTCCGAGCTTCAAACGGCGAGAATCGACGTTTGAGCGGTGGGAACGTCGCGGGCGCTCGGATACGGCGGGCCCGCGCTTCGCACGTCGAGATTCGACGTTTGAATGGTAGAAACGCCGCGAACGCAAGGATACGACGTTTCCGAGCTTCAAACGGCGAGAATCGACGTTTTAGCGGTGGA
>NW_012059203.1:0-529 GCF_000956235.1 Wasmannia auropunctata | reverse complement strand
GAAGGCTTCGGAAACGTCGTATCCTTGCGTTCGCGCGTTTCCACCATTCAAACTCGGAAATCTCGACGTGCGAAGCGCGGAACACCGGATCCGAGCGCCGCCGACGTTCCACGGCTTCAACGTCGATTCTGCCCGTTTGAAGCTCGGAAACGTCGTATCCTTGCGTTCGCGGCGTTTCCACCATTCAAACGTCGAATCTCGACGTGCGAAGCGCGGAACCGCCGGATCCGAGCGCCGCCGACGTTCCCACCGCTCAAACGTCGATTCTCGCCGTTTGAAGCTCGGAAACGTCGTATCCTTGCGTTCGCGGCGTTTCCACCATTCAAACGTCGAATCTCGACGTGCGAAGCGCGGAACCGCCGGATCCCGAGCCGCCCGCGACGTTCCCTACCGCTCAAACGTCGGATTACTTCGCCGTTTCGTAAGACTCGGAACGAATCGTATCCTTTGCGTTCGCGGCGTTTCCACCATTCAAACGTCGAATCTCGACGTGCGAAGCGCGGAACCGCCGGATCCGAGCGCCCGCGAC
>NW_012059202.1:0-473 GCF_000956235.1 Wasmannia auropunctata | reverse complement strand
CCTTGTCGACTCAGTCAAAACGTCGAATCTCGACGTGCGAAGCGCGGAACCGCCGGATCCGAGCGCCCGCGACGTTCCCACCGCTCAAACGTCGATTCTCGCCGTTTGAAGCTCGGAAACGTCGTATCCTTGCGTTCGCGGCGTTTCCACCATTCAAACGTCGAATCTCGACGTGCGAAGCGCGGAACCGCCGGATCCGAGCGCCCGCGACGTTCCCACCGCTCAAACGTCGATTCTCGCCGTTTTGAAGCTCGGAAACATCGTATCCTTGCGTTCGCGGCGTTTCCACCATTCAAACGTCGAATCTCGACGAGCGAAGCGCGGAAACCGCCGGAAGTCCGAGCGCCCGCGACGTTCCCAACCGCTCAAAACGTCGATTCTCGCCGTTTGAAGCTCGGAAACGTCGTATCCTTGCGTTCGCGGACGTTTCTACCATTCAAAACGTCGAATCTCGACGTGCGAAGTCGCGGAAA
>NW_012059201.1:0-516 GCF_000956235.1 Wasmannia auropunctata | reverse complement strand
TATCCCCTGTGTGCCTTGTCGACTCAGTTATATAATATTATATTGGACGGCACGCTTCGGCAAGCGCGAGCGAACACCGGACGTTTCGTCGAACGAGTCGCCGAATACGTCGAACGATGTAACTCACCCTCCGTGCGAGAGTCGACGACTTCTCCGCTTCAATAGCGAGAAGAACGACCGACGTGCATCGCAACGATCACGGTCCGTGTTTCATAGACGTTCGAGAAGCCGTACGAGACACGAGTAACGTGTACGCACGACCGCATCGTACCGCTCGGCTAGCCGAGCGCATCGCACCTCTTATAGTACCCAACCGACCGGACAAGCGGTCGGCGACGCACGGTCTTATGCACGGCCGCTTATGGGCGCGGTCGTCGATAGACCGAGGCGCGCGGGACTTAGCCGCTGGAAGCGATGTACCGCCGCGGCGAGCGAACACCGGACGTTTCGTCGCCGAAGACGTCTAACGATGTAAATCACCCTCCGTGACTGAGTCGACAAGGCACACAGGGGATA
>NW_012059200.1:0-467 GCF_000956235.1 Wasmannia auropunctata | reverse complement strand
AAGCGCGGAACCGCCGGATCCGAGCGCCCGCGACGTTCCCACCGCTCAAACGTCGATTCTCGCCGTTTGAAGCGTCGGAAACGTCGTATCCTTGCGTTCGCGGCGTTTCCACCATTCAAACGTCGAATCTCGACGTGCGAAGCGCGGAACCGCCGGATCCGAGCGCCCGCGACGTTCCCACCGCTCAAACGTCGATCTACGCCGTTTGAAGCGTCGGAACGTCGTATCCTTGCGTTCGCGGCGTTTCCACCATTCAAACGTCGAATCTCGACGTGCGAAGCGCGGAACCGCCGGATCCGAGCGCCGCGACGTTCCCACCGCTCAACGTCGATTCTCGCCGTTTGAAGCGAGAACGTCGTATCCTTGCGTTCGCGGCGTTTCTACCATTCAAACGTCGAATCTCGACGTGCGAAGCGCGGAACCGCCGGATCCGAGCGCCGCGACGTTCCACCGCTCAACGTCGATTA
>NW_012059199.1:0-764 GCF_000956235.1 Wasmannia auropunctata | reverse complement strand
TAAAATTTTCGGGTCGGGTCCGGAGGTAAACCTGGCCGATCGACGCTTCCCCGCTATCCCCTGTGTGCCTTGTCGACTCAGTTCGCGTGCCCGCACGTCTATTCGGCCACCCGAGTGCCCCCGTGCAACCCCGTCGTCCGTTCGCTTCGATAGCGGAAAATTTTCGGCGCCGGAGGTAAACGCGGCGAAAGCAACACTCCGCGCGAAAGAAACACGCCGCGCGGGACTTAGAAAATTTTCGGGTCGGGTCCGGAGGTAAACCTGGCCGATCGACGCTTCGCATCCCCGCTGGCGCCCTTAATATTACGTCGATTCGCGTGCCCGCATGTCTGTTCGGCCACTCAAGTGCCCTCGTGCACAACCATCGTCCGTTCGCCTCGATAGCGGAGAATTTTCGGCGTCGGTGGTAAAAGGCGGCGAAAAGCAAACACGCCGCGCGAAAGCAACACGCCGCGCGGGACTTTAGAAAAATTTTCGGTCGGGTCCGGAGGTAAACTGAGTCGACAAGGCACACAGGGGATAGCGCCGTTAATATTAACGTTCGATTCGCGTGCCCGCACGTCTATTTGGCCACCCGAGTGCCCCCGTGCACCCCCGTCGTCCGTTCGCCTCGATAGCGGAGAATTTTTGGCGCCGGAGGTAAACGCGGCGAAAGAAACACGCCGCGCGTGACTTAGAAAATTTTTGGCTCTGTGGGGTCCGGAGGTAAACCTGGCCGATCGACGCTTCCCCGATAACTGAGTCGACAAGGCACACAGGGGATA
>NW_012059198.1:0-563 GCF_000956235.1 Wasmannia auropunctata | reverse complement strand
TGTGTGCCTTGTCGACTCAGTTGGCCACCCGAGTGCCCCCGTGCACCCCCGTCGTCCGTTCGCCTCGATAGCGGAAAAATTTTCGGCGCCGGAGGTAAACGCGGCGAAAGCAACACTCCGCGCGAAAGCAACACGCCGCGCGGGACTTAGAAAATTTTCGGGTCGGGTCCGGAGGTAAACCTGGCCGATCGACGCTTCGCTTCCCCGCTGGCGCCCTTAATATTACGTCGAGTCGCGTGCCCGCACGTTTTTCGGCCACCCGAGTGCCCCCGTCGCAACCCGTCGTCCGTTCGCCTCGATAGACGGTAAATTTTCGGCGCCGGAGGTAACGCGGCGAAAGCAACACTCCGCGCGAAAGAAACACGCCGCGCGGGACTTAGAAAATTTTCGGGTCGGGTCCGGAGGTAAACCTGGCCGATCGACGCTTCGCTTCCCCGCTGGCGCCCTTAATATTACGTCGATTTCCGTGCCCGAACGTCTATTCGGCCACCCGAGTGCCCCCGTGCACCCCCGTCATCCGTTCGCCACGATAGCGACTGAGTCGACAAGGCACACAGGGGATA
>NW_012059197.1:0-473 GCF_000956235.1 Wasmannia auropunctata | reverse complement strand
AAAATTTCTTCGCTATCGGGGGCGAACGGACGACGGGGGGTGCACGGGGGGTGTTAGGGTGGCCGAATAAACGTGCGGGCTGGCGAATCGACGTAATATTAAGGGGGCTAGCGGGGAATCGTCGATCGGCCAGGTTTACCTCCGGACCCGACCGAGCCGAAAATTTTCTAAGTCCCGCGCGGCGTGTTGCTTTCGCGCGGCGTGTTGCTTTCGCCGCGATTACCTCGGCGCCGAAATCTCGCTACTCGGGCGACGGACGACGGGGTGCACGGGGGTGGTAGGGTGGCCGAATAAACGTGCGGGCTGGCGAATCGACGTAATATTAAGGGGGCTAGCGGGGAATCGTCGATCGGCCAGGTTTACCTCCGGACCCGACCGAGCCGAAAATTTTCTAAGTCCCGCGCGGCGTGTTGCTTTCGCGCGGCGTGTTGCTTTCGCCGCGATTACTGAGTCGACAAGGCACACAGGGGATA
>NW_012059196.1:0-691 GCF_000956235.1 Wasmannia auropunctata | reverse complement strand
TTAGAAAATTTTCGGGTCGGGTCCGGAGGTAAACCTGGCCGATCGACGCTTCGCTTCCCCGCTGGCGCCCTCAATATTACGTCGATTCGCGTCGCCCCGCACGTCTGTTCGGCCACTCAAGTGCCCCCGTGCACCCCCGTCGTCCGTTCGCCTCGATAGCGGAGAATTTTTGGCGCCGGAGGTAAACGCGGCGAAAGCAACACGCCGCGCGAAAGCAACACGCCGCGCGAGACTTACGAAAATTTTCCGGGTCGGGTCCGGAGGTAAACCTGGCCGATCGACGCTTCGACTTCCCCGACTACGCGCCCTTAAATATTACGTCGATTCGTCGTGCCCGCACGTCTATTTGGCCACCCGAGTGCCCCCGTGCACCCCCGTCGTCCGTTCGCCTCGATAGCGGAGAATTTTTGGCGCCGGAGGTAAACGCGGCGAAAGAACACGCCGCGCGAAGACACACGCCGCGCGTGACTTAGAAATTTTGGCTCTGTGGGGTCCGGGAGGTAAACCGTGGCCGATCGACGCTTCCCCGATAGCGTCCTTAATATTACGTCGATTCGCTTGCCCGCACGTCTATTTGGCCACCCGAGTGCCCCCGTGCACCCCCGTCGTCCGTACGCCTCGATAGCGGAGAATTTTTGGCGCCGGAGGTAAACGAGGCGAAAGCAACACGCCGCGCGAAAGCAACACGCCG
>NW_012059195.1:0-464 GCF_000956235.1 Wasmannia auropunctata | reverse complement strand
AGGCTGGCGCGCGCTTCTGCGGCTAAGTCCCTCGCCGCGTGTTGCTTTCGCCCCGCAAGGCTGGCGCGCGCTTCTGCGGCTAAGTCCCTCGCCGCGTGTTGCTTTCGCCCCGCGGGGCTGTCGCGCGGCTAAGTCCCTCGCCGCGTGTTGCTTTCGCCCCGCGGGGCTGTCGCGCGGCTAAGTCCCTCGCCGCGTGTTGCTTTCGCCCCGCGGGGCTGTCGCGCGGCTAAGTCCCTCGCCGCGTGTTGCTTTCGCCCCACGGGGCTGTCGCGCGGCTAAGTCCCTCGCCGCGTGTTGCTTTCGCCGACGGGGCTGGCGCGCGCGCGTGGGGTCTCGTCTAACCGACAAGACGAATCCCAAGCCGAGGGCTGAGTCTCAACAGATCGCAGCGTGGTAACTGCTCTACCGAGTACAACACCCCGCCAGGTACCTAAGTCGTCTACAGACGATTCCGAGTCTCGACA
>NW_012059193.1:0-383 GCF_000956235.1 Wasmannia auropunctata | reverse complement strand
CGCGGCGTTTCTACCATTCAAACGTCGAATCTCGACGTGCGAAGCGTCGGAACCGCCGGATCCGAGCGCCCGCGACGTTCCCACCGCTCAAACCGTCGATTTCTCGTCCGTTTGAAGCTCGGAAACGTCGTGTCTTTGCGTTCGCGGCGTTTCTACCATTCAAACGTCGAATCTCGACGTGCGAAGCGCGGAACCGCCGGATCCGAGCGCCCGCGACGTTCCCACCGCTCAAACGTCGATTCTCGACCGTTTGAAGACTCGGAAACGTCGTATCTTTGACGTTTCGCGGCGTTTACTACCATTCAAACGTCGAATCTCGACGGTGCGAAGCGCGGAACCGCCGGATCCGAGCGCCCGCGACGTTCCCACCGCTCAAACGTCGA
>NW_012059192.1:0-480 GCF_000956235.1 Wasmannia auropunctata | reverse complement strand
CTGATCTATGATTATGCCGCCAAGCGCATTGTCGCCCGCATCGCTTTTGCCGACAACAAGCCTTGAGCGGCTTTTGCGCCCCACCCTGCAAGCCTGCCCTTAGCTCAAGCCCCTGCCGCGCGCTTTCACAGGCAGCGCCGCTCACGGAAGGCGGCATAAACCGCGAGCGAGAGCGCCAAAACCGGCGCCAGATAATAAAGCGGGCTTAAAGCCGAGCGATCGGTTAGTATCATAATTTTGGTGACAATCATCTGCGCCGTGCCGCCGAAAAGGCAAGCGCCTATGGCAATGGAAACCGCAAGGGCGGAAACGCGGACAGGGCGCGGGAACGATTCCGCCACCAGCAGCGCCTGCGCAGTCATCAGCATTCCCAGCAGAAAAACAGCCGCCCCAAGCCCCGATAAAAACACGGCGAGAGAATGATTCACGCCCATATAGATAATAAAGCTGCAGCATAAAAGGCCGAAAATACAAAATAAA
>NW_012059191.1:0-431 GCF_000956235.1 Wasmannia auropunctata | reverse complement strand
ATCGACGTTGAGCGTGGACGTCGCGGCGCTCGGATCCGGCGGTTCCGCCGACTTCCGCACGTCGACGAGTTCGACGTTTGAATGGTGGAAACGCCGCGAACGCAAGGATACGACGTTTCCTCGCTTCAAACGGCGAGAATCGACGTTTGAGCGGTGGGAACGTCGCGGGCGCTCGGATCCGGCGGTTCCGCCGCTTCCGCACGTCGACGTATTCGACGTTTGAATGGTGGAAACGCCGCGAACGCAAGGATACGACGTTTCCTCGCTTGAAACGGCGAGAATCGACGTTTGAGCGGTGGGAACGTCGCGGGCGCTCGGATCCGGCGGTTCCGCGCTTCGCACGTCGAGATTCGACGTTTGAATGGTGGAAACGCCGCGAACGCAAGGATACGACGTTTCCTCGCTTCAAACGGCGAGAATCGACGTTTGAG
>NW_012059190.1:0-492 GCF_000956235.1 Wasmannia auropunctata | reverse complement strand
TATCCCCTGTGTGCCTTGTCGACTCAGTTACCTCCGGCGCCAAAAATTCTCCGCTATCGAGGCGTACGGACGACGGGGGTGCACGGGGGCACTCGGGTGGCCAAATAGACGTGCGGGCAAGCGAATCGACGTAATATTAAGGACGCTATCGGGGAAGCGTCGATCGGCCAGGTTTACCTCCGGACCCCACAGAGCCAAAAATTTTCTAAGTCACGCGCGGCGTGTTGCTTTCGCGCGGCGTGTTTCTTTCGCCGCGTTTACCTCCGGCGCCAAAAATTCTCCGCTATCGAGGCGAACGGACGACGGAGGTGCACGGGGGCACTCGGGTGGCCAAATAAACGTGCGGGCACGCGAATCGAAGTAATATTAAGGGCGCTTGCGGGGAAGCGAAGCGTCGATCGGCCAGGTTTACCTCCGGACCCGACCCGAAAATTTTCTAAGTCCCGCGCGGCGTGTTGCTTTCGCGCGGCGTGTTGCTTTCGCCGAGTTTAC
>NW_012059189.1:0-319 GCF_000956235.1 Wasmannia auropunctata | reverse complement strand
TTTTTCCTGTTTTTTGGTACAAAACACACCAGAGCCAGATGCATTAGCATTTGTGTTTTAATCGTGGAAAAGGAAATTTTATTTTATGCGATTAATACAAAGTATTTTGTATCCAACAAAAATGGTATTTTTATCGATAAAACAGACGGCTTTAGCATCCTCTTAATAGTATTAAAAATAAATGGTAATGGAAAACAATTATTCAATAAAATATGTATAATATCCCTCAAATTCTTTTCGTGATAGCATGGATTTGAGAGTAGTATGACTTTGTCAACCAAAACCAAAAATGACGCCTTTTTTATGGGTGAGAGGATGA
>NW_012059188.1:0-575 GCF_000956235.1 Wasmannia auropunctata | reverse complement strand
GTCGACTCAGTTTGAGCGGTGGGAACGTCGCGGGCGCTCGGATCCGGCGGTTCCGCGCTTCGCAGTCGAGATTCGACGTTGAATGGTGGAAACGCCGCGAACGCAAGGATACCGAGTTTCCCCGAGCTTGAACCGGTCGTACGAATCGACGTTTTGAGCGGTGGGAACGTCGCGGGCGCTCGGATCCGGCGGTTCCGCGCTTCGCACGTCGAGATTCGACGTTTGAATGGTGGAAACGCCGCGAACGCAAGGATACGACGTTTCCCGAGCTTCAACGGCGAGAATCGACGTTTGAGCGGTGGGAACGTCGCGGGCGCTCGGATCCGGCGGTTCCGCGCTTCGCACGTCGAGATTCGACGTTTGAATGGTGGAAACGCCGCGAACGCAAGGATACCGACGTTTCCCGAGCTTCAACGGTCGAGAATCGACGTTTGAGCGGTGGGAACGTCGCGGGCGCTCGGATCCGGCGGTTCCGCGCTTCGCACGTCGAGATTCGACGTTTGAATGGTGGAAACGCCGCGAACGCAAGGATACGACGTTTCCGAGCTTCAAACGGCGATCGTATAACTTCGTAT
>NW_012059187.1:0-563 GCF_000956235.1 Wasmannia auropunctata | reverse complement strand
TGTGTGCCTTGTCGACTCAGTCCGACCGGTATCCGTCGCCACGCGCGACCCCCGCGAAGAGGCGCGCGCGCGGCGAACGTTTTGCAGGCCTGTCGAAGGTTAAGATATTCTCTCTTACCGCACGACTAACAGCGGGCCAGGCACGGCGACGGCGCTAGGTCCGTTAACGTCCGTGTACCGTGGCGCGCGCTTGCGACGGCCTCGACGCACACTCTGGCGCGCGCACGCGGAGTCCCTCGCGCTCCCGAGAGAGCGGAGAGACTCGCGGCGCGACGAGAGAGCTGCGGCCTGATACCTTGCGTGTACCGCCGGGCAGCCGGCCGGGCGACCGGGGGTTTGACGCGCGCCGTTTTACCGGCGGCGCGTCAGTCACCGCACCCGGGCCGTAGACCGACACCCAGCGGGTCGCGACGTTCTACTAGGGGAGAAGTGCACGACGGCGTAACGCCGGACATCGACGCAAAGGCAGCGTGTCCGCGCGCGAGCCGCGAGGCCCCGCGGGACATCGCCCACCGACGCGAAGCCAGCGTCGCTGACGATGAACTGAGTCGACAAGGCACACA
>NW_012059185.1:0-481 GCF_000956235.1 Wasmannia auropunctata | reverse complement strand
TCGACACTCGTCCGTCCACGGTCCCAGACGCAACGTTGCAACGAACGTTGTGGCGTGGTCGATCGAGTGAGAGAGAGCGGCGCGTCGGATCGTCACCTGCCGTTCGACACGATTCCTCTCTCCAAATATATGCGGCTCTTATCCTCCTGTCTCTCGCGTGCAACGTCTCGTACGTGCGTTGCGCGAAGCGGCGCGCGTGTCGCGGCTCACGGAGTGCGTGA
This sequence comes from Wasmannia auropunctata, assembly GCF_000956235.1. Lineage (NCBI taxonomy): Eukaryota > Metazoa > Arthropoda > Insecta > Hymenoptera > Formicidae > Wasmannia > Wasmannia auropunctata. The sequence goes on along the minus strand of NW_012059185.1, from coordinate 260 downwards.
CTCGCGCGAGCGGAACGCGGCGCCGAACGAGATTACCTCGTCCTTGCTTCGGCATCGTGACACGGCACAAGCGCGCGCGAGAACATAGAGATAGGCGCGCTCTCGGCTAGCTCGGATTGCGTGCGCGTCGTTGACACGCGCGCTCTCCAATATCGTCCGTCAATTCCACTGATCTCTCTCTCTTCTCTTCTCTCTGTGTGTCCTTACAGAGATCGGAAGAGCACACGTCTGAACTCCAGTCACTTAGGCATCTCGTATGC
>NW_012059184.1:0-429 GCF_000956235.1 Wasmannia auropunctata | reverse complement strand
GTGGGTCCGGAGGTATCCCCTGTGTGCCTTGTCGACTCAGTTTAATATTACGTCGATTTCCGTGCCCGAACGTCTATTCGGCCACCCGAGTGCCCCCGTGCACCCCCGTCGTCCGTTCGCCACGATAGCGGAGAATTTTCGGCGCCGGAGGTAAACGCGGCGAAAGCAACACTCCGCGCGAAAGCAACACGCCGCGCGGGACTTAGAAAATTTTCGGGTCGGGTCCGGAGGTAAACCTGGCCGATCCCGACGCTTCCCGACTTAGCGTCCTTAATATTTACGTCGTATTCGCGTTCGCCGCCACGTCTATTTGGCCACCCGAGTGCCCCCGTGCACCCCCGTCGTCCGTTCGCCTCGATAGTGGAGAATTTTTGGCGCCGGAGGTAAACGCGGCGAAAGCAACACGCCGCGCGAAAGCAACACGCCGCA
>NW_012059182.1:0-445 GCF_000956235.1 Wasmannia auropunctata | reverse complement strand
TATCCCCTGTGTGCCTTGTCGACTCAGTTTAAGGGCGCTAGCGGGGAAGCGTCGATCGGCCAGGTTTACCTCCGGACCCGACCCGAAAATTTTCTAAGTCCCGCGCGGCGTGTTGCTTTCGCGCGGCGTGTTGCTTTCGCCGCCTTTACCTCCGACGCCGAAAATTCTCCGCTATCGAGGCGAACGGCCGACGGTGGTGCACGGGGGCACTTAGTGTGGCCGAAAAGACGTGCGGGCACGCGAATCGACGTAATATTAAGAGCGCCAGCGGGGAAGCGAAGCGTCGATCGGCCAGGTTTACCTCCGGACCCGACCCGAAAATTTTCTAAGTCCCGCGCGGCGTGTTGCTTTCGCGCGGCGTGTTGCTTTCGCCGCGTTTACCTCCGGCGCCGAAAATGTTCCGCTATCGTGGCGAACGGAACTGAGTCGACAAGGCACACAGGGG
>NW_012059181.1:0-342 GCF_000956235.1 Wasmannia auropunctata | reverse complement strand
TTGTATGCTATACGAAGTTATTACGTCCGCGACGTTCCCACCGCTCAAACGTCGATTCTCGCCGTTTGAAGCTCGGAAACGTCGTATCCTTGCGTTCGCGGCGTTTCCACCATTCAAACGTCGAATCTCGACGTGCGAAGCGCGGAACCGCCGGATCCGACGCGCCCGCGACGTTCCGACCGCTCAAACGTCGATTCTCGCCGTTTGAAGCTCGGAAACGTCGTATCCTTGCGTTCGCGGCGTTTCCACCATTCAAACGTCGAATCTCGACGTGCGAAGCGCGGAACCGCCGGATCCGAGCGCCCGCGACGTTCCCACCGCTCAAACGTCGATTCTCGCCGT
>NW_012059180.1:0-324 GCF_000956235.1 Wasmannia auropunctata | reverse complement strand
TATCCCCCTGTGTGCCTTGTCGAATTGTCGGCGCCGGAGGTAATCGCGGCGAAAGCAACACGCCGCGCGAAAGCAACACGCCGCGCGGGACTTAGAAAATTTTCGGCTCGGTCGGGTCCGGAGGTAAACCTGGCCGATCGACGATTCCCCGCTAGCCCCCTTAATATTACGTCGATTCGCCAGCCCGCACGTTATTCGGCCACCCTACCACCCCGTCGCACCCCCCGTCGTCCGTTCGCCCCGTATAGCGAAGAATTTCGGCGCCGGAGGTAATCGCGGCGAAAGCAACACGCCGCGCGAAAGCAACACGCCGCGCGGGACTTA
>NW_012059179.1:0-422 GCF_000956235.1 Wasmannia auropunctata | reverse complement strand
TATCCCCTGTGTGCCTTGTCGACTCAGTTATTACGTCGATTCGCGTGCCCGCACGTATGTTCGGCCACTCAAGTGCCCCCGTGCACCACCGTCGACCGTTCGCCTCGATAGCGGAGAATTTTCGGCGTCGGAGGTAAAGGCGGCGAAAGCAACACGCCGCGCGAAAGCAACACGCCGCGCGGGACTTAGAAAATTTTCGGGTCGGGTCCGGAGGTAAACCTGGCCGATCGACGCTTCCCCGCTAGCGCCCTTAATATTACGTCGATTCGCGTGCCCGCACGTCAGTTCGGACCTACTCAAGTGCCCCGTGCACCACCATCGTCCGTTCGCCTCGATAGCGGAGAATTTTCGGCGTCGGTGGTAAAGGCGGCGAAAGCAACACGCCGCGCGAAAGCAACACGCCGCGCGAAAGCAACACACCG
>NW_012059178.1:0-408 GCF_000956235.1 Wasmannia auropunctata | reverse complement strand
TTGACCTGGAGACGCCGTCGGGAGATCCGGGAAGAGTTTTCTTTTCTGTATAAGCGTTCGAGTTCCCTGGAAACCTCTAGCAGGGAGATAGGGTTTGGAACGCGAAGAGCACCGCAGTTGCGGCGGTGTCCGGATCTTCCCCTCGGACCTTGAAAATCCAGGAGAGGGCCACGTGGAGGTGTCGCGCCGGTTCGTACCCATATCCGCAGCAGGTCTCCAAGGTAAAGAGCCTCTAGTCGATAGACTAATGTAGGTAAGGGAAGTCGGCAAATTGGATCCGTAACTTCGGAATAAGGATTGGCTCTGAGGAGCGGGGCGTGTCGGGCTTGGTCGGGAAGCGGGTCTGGCTGACGTGCCGGGCCTGGGCGAGGTGAACGCTCGGCGTTCTCGCGCCGAACACGGGATCCA
>NW_012059177.1:0-493 GCF_000956235.1 Wasmannia auropunctata | reverse complement strand
TGTATGCTATACGAAGTTATTACGTGCTTCGCACGTCGAGATTCGACGTTTGAATGGTGGAAACGCCGCGAACGCAAGGACTTACGACCGTTTTCCGAGCTTCTAAACGGCGAGAATCGACGTTTGAAGTCGGTGGAAACGTCGCGGGCGCTCGGATCCGGCGGTTCCGCGCTTCGCACGTCGAGATTCGACGTTTGAATGGTGGAAACGCCGCGAACGCAAGGATACGACGTTTCCGAGCTTCAAACGGCGAGAATCGACGTTTGAGCGGTGGGAACGTCGCGGGCGCTCGGATCCGGCGGTTCCGCGCTTCGCACGTCGAGAATCGACGTTTGAATGGTCGGAAAACGCCCGCGAACGCAAGGTATACGACGTTTTCCGAAGCTTCAAAACGGCGAGAATCGACGTTTTGAGCGGTGGGAACGTCGCGGGCGCTCGGATCCGGCGGTTCCGCGCTTCGCACGTCGAGATTCGACGTTTGAATGGTGGAAAC
>NW_012059176.1:0-416 GCF_000956235.1 Wasmannia auropunctata | reverse complement strand
TATCCCCTGTGTGCCTTGTCGACTCAGTTTCAATGTAGAATAACTACGGTGAAAAAAAAATCGTACAACGCTACAACAAAAAAGCAAATTGAAGGTAAAGATTCACTCTTTCGAAAGCAGTAAACTGCATTTGTGTGCGATTTCTAGTTTATGCCATAAAACCTTTTAAATTTAGTACACATTTTTAGAGATTTGACGCATTTTCATTTGGACCTATGTAATTCCATAAAAAATAAATAGGATCCTTTTCTAAAGTGTCGATCTGAAAAGTAGAGATTTCAAGCTGTAAAATGCTTTTTTGAACATCTCGATACGATCATTTTTTGACGAAGTTACACTCATTTGAAGCTTGTCTAGTTTAAAATTATAGAATACATGTGCCAAAAATAAAAGATCACCTTATTCTACCATCAAAA
>NW_012059175.1:0-435 GCF_000956235.1 Wasmannia auropunctata | reverse complement strand
ACGTTTGAGCGGTGGGAACGTCGCGGGCGCTCGGATCCGGCGGTTCGGCGCTTCGCACGTCGAGATTCGACGTTTGAATGGTAGAAACGCCGCGAACGCAAGGATACGACGTTTCCGAGCTCCAAAGGCCGTGATGCCGTTTGAGCGTGGAACGTTCGCGGGCGCTCGGATCCGGCGGTTCGGCGCTTCGCACGTCGAGATTCGACGTTTGAATGGTGGAAACGCCGCGAACGCAAGGATACGACGTTTCCGAGCTTCAAACGGCCGAGAATTGACGTTTTAGCGGTGGGAACGTCGCGGGCGCTCGGATCCGGCGGTTCCGCGCTTCGCACGTCGAGATTCGACGTTTGAATGGTGGAAACGCCGCGAACGCAAGGATACGACGTTTCCGAGCTTCAAACGGCGAGAATTGACGTTTGAGCGGTGGGAACGTCG
>NW_012059174.1:0-421 GCF_000956235.1 Wasmannia auropunctata | reverse complement strand
AATCTCGACGTGCGAAGCGCGGAACCGCCGGATCCGAGCCGCCGCCGACGTTCCCACGCTTCAAACGTCGATTCTCGTCCGTTTGAAGCTCGGAAACGTCGTATCCTTGCGTTCGCGGCGTTTCCACCATTCAAACGTCGAATCTCGACGTGCGAAGCGCGGAACCGCCGGATCCGAACGCCCGCGACGTTCCCACCGCTCAAACGTCGATTCTCGCCGTTTGAAGCTCGGAAACGTCGTGTCCTTGCGTTCGCGGCGTTTCCACCATTCAAACGTCGAATCTCGACGTGCGAAGCGCGGAACCGCCGGATCCGAGCGCCCGCGACGTTCCCACCGCTCAAACGTCGATTCTCGCCGTTTGAAGTTCGGAAACGTCGTGTCCTTGCGTTCGCGGCGTTTAACTGAGTCGACAAGGCACACA
>NW_012059173.1:0-332 GCF_000956235.1 Wasmannia auropunctata | reverse complement strand
AGACGTGTGCTCTTCCGATCTAAAATTATCGCAATTCCTCGAAATACCAGCCACTGTCGCAGAACCTGTAAATATTCCACGCACAATTCGCAATAGCGACTCATTCGATCGTAACAATATAATTAACTGCGAAATAGTTACACTATACTTTGGATCACGTTAATTAAAAGAAAAAAACCATGTAACCATTTCTCTCGACAATTGAATTAGAATAAGAACTAAATAAATAAATCACATTTAAAAACAAAATTGCTTTTATTTTTTATTTTCAAACATATCCAATATATATATTACCATAACCTCAAAATTACAGGAATTATTCGCAATGCGTA
>NW_012059172.1:0-403 GCF_000956235.1 Wasmannia auropunctata | reverse complement strand
GTCTCAAACGTCGATTCTTGCCGTTTTGAAGCTCGGAAACGTCGTATCCTTGCGTTCGCGGCGTTTCCACCATTCAAACGTCGAATCTCGACGTGCGAGCGCGACGACCGATCGAGCNCCGCGACGTTCACGCTCAAACGTCGATTCTGCCGTTTGAAGCTCGGAAACGTCGTATCCTTGCGTACGCGGCGTTTCCACCATTCAAACGTCGAATCTCGACGTGCGAAGCGCGGAACCGACGGATCCGAGCGCCCGCGACGTTCCGACCGCTCAAACGTCGATTCTCGCCGTTTGAAAGCTCGGAAACGTCGTATCTTTGCGTTCGCGGCGTTTCCACCATTCAAACGTCGAATCTCGACGTGCGTAAGCGCGGAACCGCCGGATCCGAGCGCCCGCGACGTTC
>NW_012059171.1:0-378 GCF_000956235.1 Wasmannia auropunctata | reverse complement strand
TTGGACCTNTGTAATTCCATAAAAATCAATAGGATTGTTTTCTAAAGTGTCGATCTAAAAAGTAGAGATTTCAAGCTATAAAATGCTTTTTTTGAACATCTTAATATGATCATTTTTGACGAAGTTACACTCATTTGAAGCTTGTCTATTTTAAAATTACAGAATACATATGCCAAAAATAAAAGATCACTTTATTTTACCATCCAAAAATAGGCAAAATTCAAGAGTGTTACTTCGTCAAAAATAATCGTATCGAGATGATAAAAAAAGCATTTTACAGCTTGAAATCTCTACTTTCCAAATTGAAGCAAAAAGACCACTTTTGCTTTAATGTTGAATAACTCGGTAAAAAAAATCGTACAACGCTCAACAAAAAGA
>NW_012059170.1:0-482 GCF_000956235.1 Wasmannia auropunctata | reverse complement strand
TCTCGACGTGCGAAGCGCGGAACCGCCGGATCCGANCGCCCGCGACGTTCCCCAACGCCCTTCAAACGGTTCGATTCTCGCCGTTTGAAGCTCGGAAACGTCGTATCCTTGCGTTCGCGGCGTTTCCACCATTCAAACGTCGAATCTCGACGTGCGAAGCGCGGAACCGCCGGATCCGAGCGCCCGCGACGTTCCCCACGCCTCAAACGTCGACTTCTCGCCGTTTGAAGCTCGGAAACGTCGTATCCTTGCGTTCGCGGCGTTTCCACCATTCAAACGTCGAATCTCGACGTGCGAAGCGCGGAACCGCCGGATCCGAGCGCCCGCGACGTTCCCACCGCTCAAACGTCGATTCTCGCCGTTTGAAGCTCGGAAACGTCGTATCCTTGCGTTCGCGGCGTTTCCACCATTCAAACGTCGAATCTCGACGTGCGAAGCGCCGAACCGCCGGATCAGAGCGCCCGCACGTAATAACTTCGTAT
>NW_012059169.1:0-453 GCF_000956235.1 Wasmannia auropunctata | reverse complement strand
AAACGGCGAGAATCGACGTTTGAGCGGTGGGAACGTCCGCGGGCCCGCTCGGGATCCCGGCGGTTCGGCGCTTCGCACGTTCGTGATTCGACGTTTGAATGGTAGAAACGCCGCGAACGCAAGGATACGACGTTTCCGAGCTCTAAACGGCGAGAATCGACGTTTGAGCGGTGGGAACGTCGCGGGCGCTCGGATCCGGCGGTTCCGCGCTTCGCACGTCGAGATTCGACGTTTGAATGGTAGAAACGCCGCGAACGCAAGGATACGACGTTTCCGAGCTTCAAACGGCGAGAATCGACGTTTGAGCGGTGGGAACGTCGCGGGCGCATAGATCCGGCGGTTCCGCGCTTCGAACGTCGAGATTCGACGTTTGAATGGTAGAAACACCGCGAACGCATGGATACGACGTTTCCGAGCTTCAAACGGCGAGAAACGTAATAACTTCGTATAGCA
>NW_012059168.1:0-446 GCF_000956235.1 Wasmannia auropunctata | reverse complement strand
TCCGTAAAGGCTCGGTCGCGCGCCTGCCGCCGGAACATTTCGACGGCCCTCCTGGTCGGTTGCCGGCCACTCAGGCGGACCACCCGGACCCGCCGATATACATCGGCCTGGGCCCCGGCTAGTAGGTCCGCCGGAGGTGTGCCGGCCAAGGCCGTCGCCGCCGCGTGAGACACCGTCCTGTATCCCCGGGTCAGGCGCAGGGCCATCCTCCGCTGGACTCCGTTCAGAGCCCCTCGGATTTTGGGATTGGCCCGCGCCTCGCCCGCCCAAATGGGGGCGCCATACATTAACCCGGAGAGGACGGCGGCCGTGTACATCTTGCGCACACCGGCCCTCGGACCCCGCAGGTTCGGCAGTAGGCGGGCCAGGGCGTCTGCCCTTTTGCCCACCTTGGGGGTCAGCAGTTCAAAGTGCCTGCCAACCCCCATTGCCCATCCAGGGTGAGG
>NW_012059167.1:0-468 GCF_000956235.1 Wasmannia auropunctata | reverse complement strand
GGCCGAATAAACGTGCGGGCACGCGAATCGGCGTAACAATAAGGGGGCTAGCGGGGAAGCGTCGATCGGCCAGGTTTACCTCCGGACCCGACCGAGCCGAAAATTTTCTAAGTCCCGCGCGGCGTGTTGCTTTCGCGCGGCGTGTTGCTTTCGCCGCGATTACCTCCGGCGCCGAAAATTCTTCGCTACTCGGGGCGAACGGACGTACGGGGGTGCACGGGGGTGGTAGGGTGGCCGAATAAACGTGCGGGCGCGCGAATCGACGTAACATTAAGGGCGCTAGCGGGGAAGCGTCGAACGGCCAGGTTTACCTCCGGACCCGACCGAGCCGAAAATTTTTCAAGTCCCGCGCGGCGTGTTGCTTTTCGCGCGGCGTGTTGCTTTTCGCCGCGATTACCTCCGGCGCCGAAAATTCTTCGCTATCGGGGCGAACGGACGACGGGGGTGCACGGGGGTGTAGGGTGGCCG
>NW_012059166.1:0-470 GCF_000956235.1 Wasmannia auropunctata | reverse complement strand
TATCCCCTGTGTGCCTTGTCGACTCAGTCGCGGCGTGTTGCTTTCGCGCGGCGTGTTGCTTTCGCCGCGATTACCTCCGGCGCCAAAAATTCTCCGCTATCGAGGCGAACGGACGACGGGGGTGCACGGGGGCACTAGGGTGGCCGAATAAACGTGCGGGCACGCGAATCGACGTAACATTAAGGGCTTTAGCGGGGAAGCGTAGATCGGCCAGGTTTACCTCCGGACCCGACCGAGCCGAAATTTCTAAGTCCCGCGCGGCGTGTTGCTTTCGCCGCGATTACCTCCGGCGCCGAAAATTCTCCGCTATCGAGGCGAACGGACGTCGGGGGTGCACGGGGGCACTAGGGTGGCCGAATAAACGTGCGGGCACGCGAATCGACGTAACATTGAGGGCTTTAGCGGGGAAGCGTAGATCGGCCAGGTTTACCTCCGGACCCGAAACTGAGTCGACAAGGCACACAGGGGAA
>NW_012059165.1:0-449 GCF_000956235.1 Wasmannia auropunctata | reverse complement strand
TATCCCCTGTGTGCCTTGTCGACTCAGTTTCGGCCCCAAGGCCTCTAATCATTCGCTTTACCAGATGAGACTCGCGCGCGTTCCGTGCGGAACGGCCGAGTGCCAGTCTATCCTGAGGGAAACTTCGGAGGGAACCAGCTACTAGATGGTTCGATTAGTCTTTCGCCCCTATACCCAGTTCCGACGATCGATTTGCACGTCAGAATCGCTACGGACCTCCATCAGGGTTTCCCCTGACTTCGTCCTGACCAGGCATAGTTCACCATCTTTCGGGTCCCAACGTGTACGCTCTGGGTGCGCCTCTTCTCGCGATGAGAACGAGACGCCCCGGGAGTGCGGAGCCGCATCGCGACGCGGCCCATCCTCCCTCGGTCGACAACCAGGGCCGACCTTCACTTTCATTGCGCCTTTAGGTATCCGCTAGTCCCAATGACTCGCGTACATGTTAA
>NW_012059164.1:0-444 GCF_000956235.1 Wasmannia auropunctata | reverse complement strand
GAGATGTGTATAAGAGACAGGGACTTAGCCGCTGGAAGCGATGTACCGCCGCTGCGAGCGAACACCGGACGTTTCGTCGCCGAAGACGTCTAACGATGTAAATCACCCTCCGTGCGAGAGTCGACGACTTCTCCGCTTCAATAGCGAGAAGAACGACCGACGTGCATCGCAACGATCACGGTCCGTGTTTCATATACGTTCGAGAAGCCGTACGGGGCGTACGAGACACGAGTAACGTGTACGCACGACCGCATCGTACCGCTCGGCTAGCCGAGCGCACCGCACCTCTTATAGTACCCAACCGACCGGACAAGCGGTCGGCGACGCACGGTCTTATGCACGGCCGCTTATGGGCGCGAACGTCGATAGACCGAGGCGCGCGGGACTTAGCCGCTGGAAGCGAGGTACCGCCGCGGACTGAGTCGACAAGGCACACAGGGGATA
>NW_012059163.1:0-400 GCF_000956235.1 Wasmannia auropunctata | reverse complement strand
TCCCCTGTGTGCCTTGTCGACTCAGTCCCGGATCTCCCGACGGCGTCTCCAGGTCATTTTGGGTTACCCCGACGAACACTCTTACGAGGGCCCGAATTGTATGCGGTTCCGCTGCCGGGTTCCGGAATAGGAACCGGATTCCCTTTCGCCCGACGGGCGTGTGTCGTTCGCTCTATCTCTCTCTTACTTTTTACAGTAATCGATCATTTTGGCTAGGACAACACTAGAGTATAGTACGCCGTCATTGACATAGGATTTCTCCTAGGGCTTAGGATCGACTGACTCGTGTGCAACGGCTGTTCACACGAAACCCTTCTCCACGTCAGTCCTCCAGGGCCTCGCTGGAGTATTTGCTACTACCACCAAGATCTGCACCGACGGCGGCTCCAGGCAGGCTCGA
>NW_012059162.1:0-446 GCF_000956235.1 Wasmannia auropunctata | reverse complement strand
CGGAACGTCGTATCCTTGCGTTCGCGGCGTTTCCACCATTCAAACGTCGAATCTCGACGTGCGAAGCGCGGAACCGCCGGATCCGAGCGCCCGCGACGTTCCCACCGCTCAAACGTCGCTTATCGCGTTTGAAGCCTCGGAACGTCGTATTTGCGTTCGCGGCGTTTCCACCATTCAAACGCGAATCTCGACGTGCGAAGCGCGGAACCGCCGGATCCGAGCGCCCGCGACGTTCCCACCGCTCAAACGTCGATTCTCGCCGTTTGAAGCTCGGAAACGTCGTATCCTTGCGTTCGCGGCGTTTCCACCATTCAAACGTCGAATCTCGACGTGCGAAGCGCGGAACCGCCGGATCCGAGCGCCCGCGACGTTCCCACCGCTCAAACGTCGATTCTCGCCGTTTGAAGCTCGGAAACGTCGTATCTTTGCGTTCGCGGCGTTTCCAA
>NW_012059161.1:0-362 GCF_000956235.1 Wasmannia auropunctata | reverse complement strand
AAATAGTATAGAACCGAAACGTGAGAGATATTTATTACCAAAAACAGATAAGGTATCTCACAGTACACAATTTACCCGCGAAGAAAAACCTAAGTTTGGAACGTTTTTTTTTTTTTAAAGAAAAAAGGCTAACAGATAAAACTGTCAACAAATATGTTTGGGCTGGATTCATGACAAAACCGAAAATTCCATAGAATAAAATAATAAACAGCCCACACATGTCGAGTTGTAAAATCCTATCAAACGACAAGATAGCCCAACAGAAAAATTCAAGATCTTACGTTCGGAATAAACATTGATTTTTGCCGCGGTCGGATCAAACGAATTTGGCCCGATAGATACAGATCGGAAGAGCACACGTC
>NW_012059160.1:0-554 GCF_000956235.1 Wasmannia auropunctata | reverse complement strand
GTCGACTCAGTGCGTTTCCACCATTCAAACGCGAAATCTCGACGTGCGAAACGCGGAACCGCCGGATCCGAGCGCCCGCGACGTTCCCACCGCTCAAACGTTCCGATTCTCGCCGTTTCGAAGCCTCGGAAACGTCGTACTTCTTGCGTTCGCGGCGTTCCTACCATTCAAACGTACGAATACTCGACGTGCGAAGACGCGGAACCGCCGGATCCGAGCGCCCGCGACGTTCCCACCGCTCAAACGTCGATTCTCGCCGTTTGAAGCTCGGAAACGTCGTATCCTTGCGTTCGCGGCGTTTCCACCATTCCAAAACGTCGAATCTCGACGTGCGAAGCGCGGAACCGCCGGATCCGAGCGCCCGCGACGTTCCCACCGCTCAAACGTCGATTCTCGCCGTTTGAAGCTCGGAAACGTCGTATCCTTGCGTTCGCGGCGTTTCCACCATTCAAACGTCCGAATCTCGACGTGCGAAGCGCGGAACCGCCGGATCCGAGCGCCCGCGACGTTCCCACCGCTCAAACGTCGATTCTCGCCACGTAATAACTTCGTAT
>NW_012059159.1:0-341 GCF_000956235.1 Wasmannia auropunctata | reverse complement strand
TCGAATTTATGACGAATGTAAAGAATACAACATTTCAATGCACGTATATTATTTCAGGACACAAATCTCAATCGAAATGGATTACTTTTTTTAAATTGGTTTAAATCGCATTTTTTCAACTAACGGTCACTCATCCAAGCCACGACTGCCGTCAACGCTGCTTGACTTCCGTGATTGAGAACTGCAAACACTTCGGGATGATCCATGACTACTCGATATTAATAAATACATATCCGTGATATATCAGATCAATAAAGTTATTAAAAAGATGAAAATATTTTTTTTATAAATGTTAACATACAATAACATCTGTCTCTTATACACATCTCTGAGCGGGCTGG
>NW_012059158.1:0-370 GCF_000956235.1 Wasmannia auropunctata | reverse complement strand
TGCCTAAGTGACTGGAGTTCAGACGTGTGCTCTTCCGATCTTTCCAAAGATGATTCAAAAAGAATTAGAATGCGTAATAATAAACTAACGATTTTCAGTGGTCAATAATTATAAACTTAATAGAAAGATAGAAAAATATAAAAATATATAAAAATAAAAGTATATAATAATATATATATAATTATATAAAAATATAATATTTAAAGACAATATATAAAAAATATATAAAATGTTTTACGTTTTTGAATATTTTATGTTATTTTATGTTATTTTATGTTATTATAACATTACAAAATTTCTTTTATTAACGTTTATGCAAATAAAAATACTCTATAGAATGTATATTGTTATTAATAGATCGGAAGAGCAC
>NW_012059157.1:0-557 GCF_000956235.1 Wasmannia auropunctata | reverse complement strand
TATCCCCTGTGTGCCTTGTCGACTCAGTCGGCGTTTCTACCATTCAAACGTCGAATCTCGGCGTGCGAAGCGCGGAACCGCCGTATACAAGCGCCCGCGACGTTCCCACCGCTCAAACGTCGATTCTCGCCGTTTGAAGCTCGGAAACGTCGTATCCTTGCGTTCGCGGCGTTTCTACCATTCAAACGTCGAATCTCGGCGTGCGAAGCGCGAAACCGCCGTATACGAGCGCCCGCGACGTTCCCACCGCTCAAACGTCGATTCTCGCCGTTTGAAGCTCGGAAACGTCGTATCCTTGCGTTCGCGGCGTTTCCACCATTCAAACGTCGAATCTCGACGTGCCAAGCGCGGAACCGCCGGATCCGAGCCGCCCGCGACGTTCCCACCGCTACAAACGTCGATTCTCGCCGTTTTGAAGCTCGGAAACGTCCGTATCCTTGCCGTTCGCGGCGTTTCCACCATTCAAACGTCGAATCTCGACGTGCGAAGCGCGGAACCGCCGGATCCGAGCGCCCGCGACGTTCCCACCGCTCAAACGTCGATTCTCGCCGTTTGAA
>NW_012059156.1:0-594 GCF_000956235.1 Wasmannia auropunctata | reverse complement strand
TGCAATCTCTCACTTTGTAATATTCGAGGACATGTATACATATATATATATATATATATATATTTATTAGAATTCAAAATCAGACATTTATATATTTAAGTGATGATATTTTAAGTTCTTATAAATTGAAAATTTTTGTTAATTGTTATAATTTTGTTAACGTTGTAATTAATAATAAGAGTGTTAAATATCTCGCGCCTATTTAAACTATCACGTTTCAGAGCTTGCGGTCGTTCTTGTTAATTATAGGGTTTCTCTGGGCCCTGGGTGAGGGTCTGGCTCTTCTCCGATATTATTCACGATGTCTGAACGCTGTGACTCGCGCGAGTTCCGACTTTCTTGGTGTCCTTGATCCCCTCGCGGGGTATCTTTGGGCCCGGGGTCAGGGTCGGGCTCTCCTCCGGTCATCCGATCACTCGCGATGTTTAGACTAATCGAGCATTGTGTCTGGGCTTATCCTGGACTGAGTACATTAAACCAACATCCAGCTGGAGCAGGGGTAAGGCCAATGTTATGGCGACCTTATCTTGAGCTCATCCTGCTAGACGTAGGAGGCCCGGTTATCACACGCCACCGGTAGTGCCTCAATTGCGT
>NW_012059155.1:0-555 GCF_000956235.1 Wasmannia auropunctata | reverse complement strand
TAACATCGTATCCTTGCGTTCGCGGCGTTTCCACCATTCAAACGTCGAATCTCGACGTGCGAAGCGCGGAACCGCCGGATCCGAGCGCCCGCGACGTTCCCACCGCTCAAACGTCGATTCTCGCCGTTTGAAGCTCGGAAACGTCGTATCCTTGCGTTCGCGGCGTTTCAACCATTCAAACGTCGAATCTCGACGTGCGAAGCGCGGAACCGCCGAATCCGAACGCCCGCGACGTTCCCACCGCTCAAACGTCGATTCTCGCCGTTTGAAGCTCGGAAACGTCGTATCCTTGCGTTCGCGGCGTTTCCACCATTCAAACGTCGAATCTCGACGTGACGAAGCGCCGGTAACGTCCCGAGTCGTAGCGTCCGCGACGTCCACGCTCAAACGTCGATTCTCGCCGTTTGAAGCTCGGAAACGTCGTATCCTTGCGTTCGCGGCGTTTCCACCATTCAAACGTCGAATCTCGACGTGCGAAGCGCGGAACGCCCGGATCCGAGCGCCGCGACGTTCCACCGCTCAAACGTCGATTCTCGCCGTTTGAAGCTCGGAAAC
>NW_012059154.1:0-319 GCF_000956235.1 Wasmannia auropunctata | reverse complement strand
TATCCCCTGTGTGCCTTGTCGACTCAGTCTCTACTTTTCAAATCGATACTTAAGAAAACGATCCTAATGATCTTTCATGGAATTACACGGATAGAAAAGGAGACTCGAATCTCAAAATTTTTTACGAACTTTGACAAGTTCCATGGCGCGAATAAAAAGTCGCATGCAAATGCAGTTTACTGCTTTCGAAAGAGTGAATCTTTACCTTCAATTTGCTTTTTTGTTGAGCGTTGTACGATTTTTTTTCACCGAGTTATTCAATATTGAAGCAAAAATGGTCCTTTTTGCTTCACCGAGTTATTCAACATTGAAGCAAAAA
>NW_012059152.1:0-739 GCF_000956235.1 Wasmannia auropunctata | reverse complement strand
TATCCCCTGTGTGCCTTGTCGACTCAGTTATGAAGCCACGAGAATCTCTCTATCGGATCAGAGTGCCAAGTGGGCCATTTTTGGTAAGCAGAACTGGCGCTGTGGGATGAACCAAACGCAGAGTTAAGGCGCCCAACTCGACGCTCATGGGACACCATGAAAGGCGTTGGTTGCTTAAGACAGCAGGACGGTGGCCATAGAAGTCGGAATCCGCTAAGGAGTGTGTAACAACTCACCTGCCGAAGCAACTAGCCCTGAAAATGGATGGCGCTGAAGCGTCGAGCCTATACTTGCCGTCAGCGGCAAGTGGGGCGGCCGTGCGGGGCGTTCACGCGCGCCGTACGCGCCGCACGAAGCCCTGACGAGTAGGAGGGTCGCGGCGGTGTGCGCAGAAGGGTCTGGGCGCGAGCCTGCCTGGAGCCGCCGTCGGTGCAGATCTTGGTGGTAGTAGCAAATACTCCAGCGAGGCCCTGGAGGACTGACGTGGAGAAGGGTTTCGTGTGAACAGCCGTTGCACACGAGTCAGTCGATCCTAAGCCCTAGGAGAAATCCTATGTCAATGACGGCGTACTATACTCTAGTGTTGTCCTAGCCAAAATGATCGATTACTGTAAAAAGTAAGAGAGAGATAGAGCGAACGACACACGCCCGTCGGGCGAAAGGGAATCCGGTTCCTATTCCGGAACCCGGCAGCGGAACCGCATACAATTCGGACTGAGTCGACAAGGCACACAGGGGA
>NW_012059151.1:0-575 GCF_000956235.1 Wasmannia auropunctata | reverse complement strand
CGATTCTCGCCGTTTGAGCTCGGAAACGTCGTATCCTTGCGTTCGACGGCGTTTACTACCATTCAAACGTCGAATCTCGACGTGCGAAGTCGCGGAACCGTCCGGATCCGAGACGCCCGCGACGTTCCCACCGCTCAAACGTCGATTCTCGCCGTTTGAAGCTCGGAAACGTCGTATCCTTGCGTTCGCGGCGTTTCCACCATTCAAACGTCGAATCTCGACGTGCCGAAGCCGCGGAACCGCCGGATTCCGAGCGCCCGCGACGTTCCCACCGCTCAAACGTCGATTCTCGCCGTTTGAAGCTCGGAAACGTCGTATCCTTGCGTTCGCGGCGTTTCCACCATTCAAACGTCGAATCTCGACGTGCGAAGCGCGGAACCGCCGGATCCGAGCGCCCGCGACGTTCCCACCGCTCAAACGTCGATTCTCGCCGTTTGAAGCTCGGAAACGTCGTATCTTTGCGTTCGCGGCATTTCCACCATTCAAACGTCGAATCTCGACGTGCGAAGCAGATCGGAAGAGCACACGTCTGAACTCCAGTCACTTAGGCATCTCGTATGCCGTCTTCTGCTTGA
>NW_012059150.1:0-386 GCF_000956235.1 Wasmannia auropunctata | reverse complement strand
TGCTAGCCCGACGTGTCAGGCGAGGCACTTGGCCGCTGAGCGCCTGTCGGCCCCGTCGGCGAAAGCAACACGCGGCGCGGGACTTAGCCGCGGAGCGCGCGACAGACCCGCCGGCGGTAGGCCCGACGTAACGCGCTAGCCTAACCGAGCGCTAACCTGACCACCGAGCGCGAGTACCGAACGAGCGCTAACCTGACCGAGCGCTAACCTGACCGAGTCGCTAACCTGACCGAGTCGTCGAGTCCGACGGGTCAGGCGAGGTACTTGGCCGCGGACGCGCCTGTCGGCCCGTCGGCGAAGCAACACGACGGCGAGAAAGCGAACACGCCGCGAGGGACTTAGAAAATTTTCGGCTCGGTCGGGTCCGGAGGTAAACCTGGCCGATA
>NW_012059149.1:0-477 GCF_000956235.1 Wasmannia auropunctata | reverse complement strand
GAGTTCAGACGTGTGCTCTTCCGATCTGACGACGGGGGTGCACGGGGGCACTAGGGTGGCCGAATAAACGTGCGGGCACGCGAATCGACGTAACATTAAGGGCTTTAGCGGGGAAGCGTAGATCGGCCAGGTTTACCTCCGGACCCGACCGAGCCGAAAATTTTCTAAGTCCCTCGCGGCGTGTTGCTTTCTCGCCGCGTGTTGCTTTCGCCGACGGGGCCGACAGGCGCTCCGCGGCCAAGTACCTCGCCTGACCCGTCGGGCTCGCGCTCGGTCAGGTTAGCGCTCGGTCAGGTTAGCGCTCGGTCAGGTTAGCGCTCGTTCGGTCTCGCGCTCGGTGGTCAGGTTAGCGCTCGGTTAGGCTAGCGCGTACGTCGGGCCTACCGCCGGCGGGTCTGTCGCGCGCTCCGCGGCTAAGTCCCGCGCCGCGTGTTGCTTTCGCCGACGGGACTGAGTCGACAAGGCACACAGGGGATA
>NW_012059148.1:0-359 GCF_000956235.1 Wasmannia auropunctata | reverse complement strand
TATCCCCTGTGTGCCTTGTCGACTCAGTTATATTATATAAGATACGTTCGCCCGAGGAGAGAAGAGCGCGACGACGGGACCTCGACGCGAGAGTCACGTCGCGCCGCTCCGCGCCGCCGCCCTGCGTAGGCCGCCCCACCGTACTCTCGGTGAGAGGTGCGCCTCGAGAGAGGTGCGCGCGCGTGCAAAAATGGAGCCGCGCCTGCCGTGCGCGGGCTCCAGCCTCGGAGATGATACGTCTCTCCTCTGTACTCCGCGGGTACTCGGTCTCTCGGAGCAGTCGCGATCTCCGGCCCGAGGAGCCGCCCTGGTGTGTGGATCGCGCGAGCCGACCGCGCGCGTGTCCGAGTCCACGAAAA
>NW_012059146.1:0-653 GCF_000956235.1 Wasmannia auropunctata | reverse complement strand
TGTGTGCCTTGTCGACTCAGTCGTCGAATCTCGACGTGCGAAGCGCGGAACCGCCGGATCCGAGCGCCCCCGACGTTCCCACCGCTCAAACGTCGATTCTCGCCGTTTGAAGCTCGGAAACGTCGTATCCTTGCGTTTCGCGGCGTTTCCACCATTTCAAACGTCGAATCTCGACGTGCGAAGCGCGGAACCGCCGGATCCGAGCGCCCGCGACGTTCCCACCGCTCAAACGTCGATTCTCGCCGTTTGAAGCTCGGAAACGTCGTATCCTTGCGTTCGCGGCGTTTCCACCATTCAAACGTCGAATCTCGACGTGCGAAGCGCGGAACCGCCGGATCCGAGCGCCCGCGACGTTCCCACCGCTCAAACGTCCGATTCCTCGCCGTTTGACGTCTCGGAAACGTCGTATCCTTGCGTTCGCGGCGTTTCCACCATTCAAACGTCGAATCTCGACGTGCGAAGCGCGGAACCGCCGGATCCGAGCGCCCGCGACGTTCCCACCGCTCAAACGTCGATTCTCGCCGTTTGAAGCTCGGAAACGTCGTATCCTTGCGTTCGCGGCGTTTCCACCATTCAAACGTCGAATCTCGACGTGCGAAGCGCGGAACCGCCGGATCCGAGCGCCCGCGACGTTCCCACCGCTCAAACGTCGA
>NW_012059145.1:0-842 GCF_000956235.1 Wasmannia auropunctata | reverse complement strand
GGGAAGCGTAGATCGGCCACGGTTTACCTCCCGGATCCGACCGAGTCCGAATTTTCTAAGTCCCGCGCGGCGTGTTGCTTTCGCGCGGCGTGTTGCTTTCGCCGACGATTACCTCCGGCGCCGAAAACTTCTCCGCTATCGAGGCGAACGGACGACGGGGTGCACGGGGCACTAGGGTGGCCGAATAAACGTGCGGGCACGCGAATCGACGTAACATTAAGGGCTTTTAGCGGGGAAGCGTAGATCGGCCAGGTTTACCTCCGGATCCGACCGAGCCGAAATTTTTCATAAGTCCCGCGCGGCGTGTTGCTTTCGCGTCGGCGTGTTGCTTTCGCCGCGAATTACCTCCGGCGCCGTAAATTCGTCCGCGTATCGAGGCGAACGGACGACGGGGGTGCACGGGGGCACTAGGGTGGCCGAATAAACGTGCGGGCACGCGAATCGACGTAACATTAAGGGCTTTAGCGGGGAAGCGTAGATTGGCCAGGTTTACCTCCGGACCCGACCGAGCCGAAAATTTTCTAAGTCCCTCGCGGCGTGTTGCTTTCTCGCCGCGTGTTGCTTTCGCCGACGGGGCCGACAGGCGCTCCGCGGCCAAGTACCTCGCCTGACCCGTCGGGCTCGCGCTCGGTCAGGTTAGCGCTCGGTCAGGTTAGCGCTCGGTCAGGTTAGCGCTCGTTCGGTCTCGCGCTCGGTGGTCAGGTTAGCGCTCGGTTAGGCTAGCGCGTACGTCGGGCCTACCGCCGGCGGGTCTGTCGCGCGCTCCGCGGCTAAGTCCCGCGCCGCGTGTTGCTTTCGCCGACGGGGCCGACAGACTGAGTCGACAAGGCACACAGGGGATA
>NW_012059144.1:0-392 GCF_000956235.1 Wasmannia auropunctata | reverse complement strand
TATCCCCTGTGTGCCTTGTCGACTCAGTCCGCAACTGCGGTGCTCTTCGCGTTCCAAACCCTATCTCCCCTGCTAGAGGTTTCCAGGGAACTCGAACGCTTATACAGAAAAGAAAACTCTTCCCGGATCTCCCGACGGCGTCTCCAGGTCATTTTGGGTTACCCCGACGAACACTCTTACGAGGGCCCGAATTGTATGCGGTTCCGCTGCCGGGTTCCGGAATAGGAACCGGATTCCCTTTCGCCCGACGGGCGTGTGTCGTTCGCTCTATCTCTCTCTTACTTTTTACAGTAATCGATCATTTTGGCTAGGACAACACTAGAGTATAGTACGCCGTCATTGACATAGGATTTCTCCTAGGGCTTAGGATCGACTGACTCGTGTGCAACGGA
>NW_012059143.1:0-596 GCF_000956235.1 Wasmannia auropunctata | reverse complement strand
CATACATTATACGAAGTTATACGATAATCTCGACGTGCGAAGCGCCGAACCGCCGGATCCGAGCGCCCGCGACGTTCCCACCGCTCAAACGTCGATTCTCGCCGTTTGAAGCTCGGAAACGTCGTATCCTTGCGTTCGCGGCGTTTCTACCATTCAAACGTCGAATCTCGACGTGCGAAGCGCCGAACCGCCGGATCCGAGCGCCCGCGACGTTCCCACCGACGTCAAACGTCCGAGGTTCTCGGCCGTTTGAAGCTCGGAAACGTCGTATCCTTGCGTTCGCGGCGTTTCACCATTCAAACGTCGAATCTCGACGTGCGAAGCGCCGAACCGCCGGATCCGAGCACCCGCGACGTTCCACCGCTCAAACCGTCGTACTTCTCGCGTTCGAAGCTCGAACTCGTATCCTTGCGTTCGCGGCGTTTCTACCATTCAAACGTCGAATCTCGACGTGCGAAGCGCCGAACCGCCGGATCCGAGCGCCCGCGACGTTCCCACCGCTCAAACGTCGACTTCTCGCCGTTTGAAGCTCGGAAACGTCGTATCCTTGCGTTCGCGGCGTTTCTACCATTCAAACGTCGAATCTCGACGTGCGA
>NW_012059142.1:0-516 GCF_000956235.1 Wasmannia auropunctata | reverse complement strand
TATCCCCTGTGTGCCTTGTCGACTCAGTCCGCGTGTTGCTTTCGCCCCACGGGGCTGTCGCGCGGCTAAGTCCCTCGCCGCGTGTTGCTTTCGCCGACGGGGCTGGCGCGCGCGCGTGGGGTCTCGTCTAACCGACAAGACGAATCCCCAAGCCGAGGGCTGAGTCTCAACAGATCGCAGCGTGGTAACTGCTCTACCGAGTACAACACCCCGCCAGGTACCTAAGTCGTCTACAGACGATTCCGAGTCTCGACATCGAACTCGCGAAACTCATGTTCGACCGTTTGACGCCGTGCCGTCGTAGCGGTGAGATCCCGACGACGGGCGATGGCGCCGTACGGCAAACCGGGCTCGTGCGACGACCGGCCCGTGGACCGGCCGCCTAGTAGGTAAGTGTCACATTGTTTTGAGCCTTTCGACTCACGAGACTCCTAGAGATATCATTGCCACCTTTGACTAGAGAGGATACGGCCTTAGAGGCGTTCAGGACTGAGTCGACAAGGCACACAGGGGATA
>NW_012059141.1:0-348 GCF_000956235.1 Wasmannia auropunctata | reverse complement strand
GCTAGCCCCCTTATTGTTACGCCGATTCGCGTGCCCGCACGTTTATTCGGCCACCCTACCACCCCCGTGCACCCCCGTCGTCCGTTCGCCCCGATAGCGAAGAATTTTCGGCGCCGGAGGTAATCGCGGCGAAAGCAACACGCCGCCGCGAAACGCAACACGCCGTCGCGGGACTTAGAAAATTTCCGGCTCGGTCGGGTCCGGAGGTAAACCTGGCCGATCGACGCTTCCCCGCTAGCCCCCTTAATATTACGCCGATTCGCGTGCCCGCACGTTTATTCGGCCACCCTACCACCCCCGTGCACCCCCGTCGTCCGTTCGCCCCGATAGCGAAGAATTTTCGGCGCA
>NW_012059140.1:0-390 GCF_000956235.1 Wasmannia auropunctata | reverse complement strand
GCTATCGAGGCGAACGGTCGACGGGGGTGGCACGGGGGGCGACTGCGTGGCCGAATAGACGTGCGGGCACGCGAATCGACGTAATATTAAGGGCGCCAGCGGGGAAGCGAAGCGTCGATCGGCCAGGTTTACCTCCGGACCCGACCCGAAAATTTTCTAAGTCCCGCGCGGCGTGTTGCTTTCGCGCGGAGTTTTGCGTTCGCCGCGTTTACCTCCGGCGCCAAAAATTTTCCGCTATCGAGGCGAACGGACGACGGGGGTGCACGGGGGCACTCGGGTGGCCGAATAGACGTGCGGGCACGCGAATCGACGTAATATTAAGGGCGCCAGCGGGGATGCGAAGCGTCGATCGGCCAGGTTTAACTGAGTCGACAAGGCACACAGGGGATA
>NW_012059139.1:0-354 GCF_000956235.1 Wasmannia auropunctata | reverse complement strand
CGTCGATTCTCGCCGTTTGAAGCTCGGAAAACGTCGTATCCTTGCGTTTGCGGCGTTTCTACCATTCAAACGTCCGAACTCTCGACGTGCGAAGCGTCTGAACCGCCGGATCCGACGCGCCCGCGACGTTCCCACCGCTCAAACGTCGATTCTCGCCGTTTGAAGCTCGGAAACGTCGTATCCTTGCGTTCGCGGCGTTTCTACCATTCAAACGTCGAATCTCGACGTGCGAAGCGCGGAACCGCCGGATCCGAGCGCCCGCGACGTTCCCACCGCTCAAACGTCGATTCTCGCCGTTTGAAGCTCGGAAACGTCGTATCCTTGCGTTCGCGGCGTTTCCACCATTCAAACGTC
>NW_012059138.1:0-337 GCF_000956235.1 Wasmannia auropunctata | reverse complement strand
TATCCCCTGTGTGCCTTGTCGACTCAGTTCCGTGTCGATTAATTATTCGTCGACTGAAAAATCACTTGAAGAAAGAAACACGCGACAATTTACTGACACACGAGGCGTTTACTCGACAATCACAAGCAGTCGACTGACTTTAATACCGAATGTATTAAGTAGTTAATAATTATCAATCAATGTCGATTAATTATTCGTTGATTGAAAACTCACTCGAGGAAAGAAACACGCGCACTATTTACTAACACACGACGATTTACTGACACACGAGGCGTTCACTCGACGATAGCAAGCAGTCGATCTTATTCATTTATTGATTATGTTTGCGAAAATATAA
>NW_012059137.1:0-325 GCF_000956235.1 Wasmannia auropunctata | reverse complement strand
TTAATATCTCGAAAACTATTGCAAAGATCGCAAAATGGTAGAGGACTTTTTTGTTCAGTTTGGTCCACACTACCTCCCCACAAGCGCTGTACCATTGAGTATGAGACACCCTGTATATACAGGATGGACTATTTTAATCCATCCAGTCGAATATCTCGAAAATCAAGTCCGGGAGAGAAAAATTTTTCAGACAAAAGTTGTTTGGTTTCGAAGGGACCATAAGATGGTACTATTGGTTTGACCTTGAAGAATTATTTAAAAGTCACATGAGTTACCTCAATTTTTTAAAATGGCATTCCCTATTTTTTATTACACATTTTCATAG
>NW_012059136.1:0-454 GCF_000956235.1 Wasmannia auropunctata | reverse complement strand
GCTCGGAAACGTCGTATCCTTGCGTTCGCGCGTTCCACATTCAAACGTCCGATCTCGACCGTGCGAAGTCGCAACCGCCGGATCCGAGCGCCCGCGACGTTCCCACCGCTCAAACGTCGATTCTCGCCGTTTGAAGCTCGGAAACGTCGTATCCTTGCGTTCGCGGCGTTTCCACCATTCCAAACGTCCGAATCGTCGACCGTGCGAAGCGCGGAACCGCCGGATCCGAGCGCCCGCGACGTTCCCACCGCTCAAACGTCGATTCTCGCCGTTTGAAGCTCGGAAACGTCGTATCCTTGCGTTCGCGGCGTTTCCACCATTCAAACGTCGAATCTCGACGTGCGAAGCGCGGAACCGCCGGATCCGAGCGCCCGCGACGTTCCCACCGCTCAAACGTCGATTCTCGCCGTTTGAAGCTCGGAAACGTCGTATCCTTGCGTTCGCGGCGTTTCCA
>NW_012059135.1:0-358 GCF_000956235.1 Wasmannia auropunctata | reverse complement strand
GTGCCTTGTCGACTCAGTTTCGCGTGCCCGCCCGTTTATTCGGTCACCCTACCACCCCCGTGCACCCCCGTCGTCCGTTCGCCCCGATAGCGAAGAATTTTCGGCGCCGGGGGTAATCGCGGCGAAAGCAACACGCCGCGCGAAAGCAACACGCCGCGCGGGACTTAGAAAATTTTCGGCTCGGTCGGGTCCGGAGGTAAACCTGGCCGATCGACCGTCTTCCCCCGCTAGCCCCTTAACTATTACGTCGATTCGTCGCGCCCGCCACCGTTTTATTCGGCCACCCTACCACCCCCGTGCACCCCCGTCGTCCGTTCGCCCCGATAGCGAAGAATTTTCGGCGCCGGAGGTAATCGCA
>NW_012059134.1:0-324 GCF_000956235.1 Wasmannia auropunctata | reverse complement strand
TATCCCCTGTGTGCCTTGTCGACTCAGTTCCT
Source organism: Wasmannia auropunctata (assembly GCF_000956235.1). Lineage (NCBI taxonomy): Eukaryota > Metazoa > Arthropoda > Insecta > Hymenoptera > Formicidae > Wasmannia > Wasmannia auropunctata. Next base: position 292 of record NW_012059134.1, on the reverse strand, counting down.
CGCCTGAATACTGCGTGCATGGAATAATGGAATAGGACCTCGGTTCTATTTTGTTGGTTTTCGGAACCCCGAGGTAATGATTAATAGGGACAGATGGGGGCATTCGTATTGCGACGTTAGAGGTGAAATTCTTGGATCGTCGCAAGACGGTACAGAAGCGAAAGCATTTGCCAAAAATGTTTTCATTAATCAAGAACGAAAGTTAGAGGTTCGAAGGCGATCAGATACCGCCCTAGTTCTAACCATAAACGATGCCAGCTAGCGATCCGCCGAAGTTCCTCCGATGACTCGG
>NW_012059132.1:0-561 GCF_000956235.1 Wasmannia auropunctata | reverse complement strand
TATACGAAGTTATACGATGTCGGTTCCGCGCTTCGCACGTCGAGATTCGACGTTTGAATGGTGGAAACGTCGCGAACGCAAGGATACGACGTTTCCGAGCTTCAAACGGCAAGAATCGACGTTTGAGCGGTGGGAACGTCGCGGGCGCTCGGATCCGGCGGTTCCGCGCTTCGCACGTCGAGATTTGACGTTTGAATGGTGGAAACGCCGCGAACGCAAGGATACGACGTTTCCGAGCTTCAAACGGCGAGAATCGACGTTTGAGCGATGGGATCGTCGCGGGCGCTCGGATCCGGCAGTTCCGCGCTTCGCACGTCGAGATTCGACGTTTGAATGGTGGAAACGCCGCGAACGCAAGGATACGACGTTTCCGAGCTTCAAACGGCGAGAATCGACGTTTGAGCGGTGGGAACGTCGCGGGCGCTCGGATCCGGCGGTTCCGCCGCCTTCGGCACGTCGAGATTCGACGTTTGAATGGTGGAAACGCCGCGAACGCAAGGATACGACGTTTCCGAGCTTCAAACGGCGAGAATCGACGTTTGAGCGGTGGGAACGTCGCGG
>NW_012059131.1:0-455 GCF_000956235.1 Wasmannia auropunctata | reverse complement strand
CATACATTATACGAAGTTATACGATGCCTCGATAGCGGAGAATTTTCGGCGCCGGAGGTAATCGCGGCGAAAGCAACACGCCGCGCGAAAGCAACACGCCGCGCGGGACTTAGAAAAATTTCGGCTCGGTCGGGTCCGGAGGTAAACCTGGCCGATCTACGCTTCCCCGCTAAAGCCCTCAACTGTTACGTCGATTCGCGTTGCCCGCACGTTTACTTCCGGTCCACCCTACGTGCCCCCGTGCACCCCCGACGTCCGTTTCGTCCTCGGAGTAGCGGAGAAGTTTTCGGACGCCGGAGGTAATCGCGGCGAAAGCAACACGCCGCGCGGGACTTAGAAAATTTTCGGCTCGGTCGGGTCCGGAGGTAAACCTGGCCGATCTACGCTTCCCCGCTAAAGCCCTTAATGTTACGTCGATTCGCGTGCCCGCACGTTTATTCGGCCACCCTAGTGCA
>NW_012059130.1:0-511 GCF_000956235.1 Wasmannia auropunctata | reverse complement strand
CCTTGTCGACTCAGTCTCTTCTCTTCTTCTCTGTGTGTCCTTACAGTCGCCGACTCAGCGCGCGCTCACGAGAAGGGCGCTAAAGAGCAGGACCTCCGGAACGTTAATGATCCTTCCGCAGGTTCACCTACGGAAACCTTGTTACGACTTTTACTTCCTCTAAATGATCAAGTTTGGTCATCTTCCCGGCAACATCGGCAATGCCGACGCATTGCCGCGCACCAGTCCGAAGACCTCACTAAATCATTCAATCGGTAGTAGCGACGGGCGGTGTGTACAAAGGGCAGGGACGTAATCAACGCGAGCTTATGACTCGCGCTTACTGGGAATTCCTCGTTCATGGGGAACAATTGCAAGCCCCAATCCCTAGCACGAAGGAGGTTCAGCGGGTTACCCGGGCCTTTCGGCCAGGGAACACACGCTGATTCCTTCAGTGTAGCGCGCGTGCGGCCCAGAACATCGTATAACTTCGTATAATGTATGACTGAGTCGACAAGGCACACAGGGGATA
>NW_012059128.1:0-431 GCF_000956235.1 Wasmannia auropunctata | reverse complement strand
TATCCCCTGTGTGCCTTGTCGACTCAGTCCGGCGTTACGCCGTCGTGCACTTCTCCCCTAGTAGAACGTCGCGACCCGCTGGGTGTCGGTCGTACGGCCCGGGTGCGGTGACTGACGCGCCGCCGGTAAAACGGCGCGCGTCAAACCCCCGGTCGCCCGGCCGGCTGCCCGGCGGTACACGCAAGGTATCAGGCCGCAGCTCTCTCGTCGCGCCGCGAGTCTCTCCGCTCTCTCGGGAGCGCGAGGGACTCCGCGTGCGCGCGCCAGAGTGTGCGTCGAGGCCGTCGCAAGCGCGCGCCACGGTACACGGACGTTAACGGACCTAGCGCCGTCGCCGTGCCTGGCCCGCTGTTGGTCGTGCGGTAAGAGAGAATATCTTAACCTTCGACAGGCCTGCAAAACGTTACGTCCGCGCGCGCGCCTCTTCGCGG
>NW_012059126.1:0-498 GCF_000956235.1 Wasmannia auropunctata | reverse complement strand
TTGAATGGTGGAAACGCCGCGAACGCAAGGATACGACGTTTCCGAGCTTCAAACGGCGAGAATCGACGTTTCGAGCGGTGGGGCCGTCGCGGGCGCTCGGATCCGGCGGTTCCGCGCTTCGCACGTCGAGATTCGACGTTTGAATGGTGGAAACGCCGCCAACGCAAGGATACGACGTATCCGAGCTTCAAACGGCGAGAATCGACGTTTGAGCGGTGGGAACGTCGCGGGCGCTCGGAACCGGCGGTTCCGCGCTTCGCACGTCGAGATTCGACGTTTGAATGGTGGAAACGCCGCGAACGCAAGGATACGACGTTTCCGAGCTTCAAACGGCGAGAATCGACGTTTGAGCGGTGGGAACGTCGCGGGCGCTCGGATCCGGCGGTTCCGCGGCTTCGCACGTCGAGATTTCGACGTTTGAATGGTGGAAACGCCGCGAACGCAAGGATACGACGTTTCCGAGCTTCAAACGGCGAGAATCGACGTTTGAGCGGTGGG
>NW_012059125.1:0-654 GCF_000956235.1 Wasmannia auropunctata | reverse complement strand
TATCCCCTGTGTGCCTTGTCGACTCAGTCCGAATAACGTGCGGGCACGCGAATCGACGCAACATTAAGGGCTTTAGCGGGTAAGCGTAGATCGGCCAGGTTTACCTCCGGATCCGACCGAGGCCGAAATTTTCTAAGTCCCGCGCGGCGTGTTGCTTTCGCGCGGCGTGTTGCTTTCGCCGCGATTACCTCCGGCGCCGAAAATTCTCCGCTATCGAGGCGAACGGACGACGGGGGTGCACGGGGCACTAGGGTGGCCGAATAAACGTGCGGGCACGCGAATACGACGTAACATTAAGGGCTTTAGCGGGGAAGCGTAGATACGGCCAGGTTTACCTCCGGACCCGACCGAGACCGAAATTTTCTAAGTCCCGCGCGGCGTGTTGCTTTCGCCGCGATTACCTCCGGCGCCGAAAATTCTCCGCTATCGAGCGAACGGACGTCGGGGTGCACGGGGCACTAGGGTGGTCCGAATAACGTGCGGGCACGCGAATCGACGTAACACTTAACGGGCTTTAGCGGGGAAGCGTAGAGTCGGCCAGGTTTACCGTCCGGACCCGACCGAGCCGAAATTTTTCAAGTCCCGCGCGGCGTGTTGCTTTCGCGCGGCGTGTTGCTTTCGCCGCGATTACCTCCGGCGCCAAAAATTCTCCGA
>NW_012059124.1:0-430 GCF_000956235.1 Wasmannia auropunctata | reverse complement strand
TATATACACTGACTCAAAAAAATTATGGCATAGAAAAATTTTGAGCAAAATTGGTACAACTTTGGTTAACGGTAACTACCGACAAAAATTATCGTAAATGATGAACTTTTTTCAAATGAAAGCTTGAAATCTCACTTTAATATACTGTGAGTCGATTTTAAATTTAATGCACCCGTGTGGCTGTAAACTCTTAAATCTGAGAGCATGTTTGCCACACTGAAAATTGCAAAGTTTGAACAAGTGCACGGACTTGCTAAAATTTTTCCCGGGGATGCGGTTTCCAGCGTCATAAAGTTGGAATCTTTCTCTTTAATTTGAAAAAAAAACAAGTCGCTACGATTTTTTTTCACAAAGTTACAGCATTTTGAAATAACCCTTGTATTTTTCTCATGTATGTTCGGCATTATCCGATGTGCACTATAGGGAGGTA
>NW_012059123.1:0-428 GCF_000956235.1 Wasmannia auropunctata | reverse complement strand
TCTAACCTGACCGAGCGCTAACCTGACCGAGCGCTAGTCCGACGTGTCAGGCGAGGCACTTGGCCGCTGAGCGCCTGTCGGCCCCGTCGGCGAAAGCAACACGTCGGCGCGGGGACTTAGCCGTCGGAGCGCGCGACAGACCCGCCGGCGGTAGGACCGACGTACGCGCTCGGCCTAACCGAGCGCTAACCTGACCCGAGCGCGAGACCGAACGAGCGCTAACCTGACCCGAGCGCTAACCTGACCGAGCGCTAACCTGACCCGAGCGCTAAGCCCGACGTGTCAGGCCGAGGCACTTGGCCGCTCGAGCCGCCGTGTCGGCCCCGTCGGCGAAAGCAACGACGCGGCGCGGGACTTAGCCGCGGAGCGCGCGACAGACCCGCCGGCGGTAGGACCGACGTACGCGCTAGCCTAACCGAGCGCTAACC
>NW_012059122.1:0-372 GCF_000956235.1 Wasmannia auropunctata | reverse complement strand
TATCCCCTGTGTGCCTTGTCGACTTATTTTCCCTTCAAATTTTCTTTTATAGCGGTCCCTTCGGTCCAAATTTTACAGTGTCCTTCTTCTGAAAATTATAATTTTTCGTTAATCATGTTATATTTCTGTTTCAGCTTCTCCCTGCCGCCTGTAATTGACATTGCGTTATATCGTCGATACTTCTCGCGATAGATTCGGTATGTGAAAAGATACGGGATACGGTCTGATTTTGGAGATCGTCGAAAAATGTTTATCGCACTTCTCGCTCCGTTTTTCGGTCCATTGAGTCACTTCTGTGTCTCGATGGATTAGAGTCCAGCAAGCCGATAAGCCGGATTAAACGCGATCATCTGCACGAGTCGTGGGCGGAAA
>NW_012059121.1:0-321 GCF_000956235.1 Wasmannia auropunctata | reverse complement strand
TGTCTATTTTCCACGGATTTCACTTAATTTTTGCTAAGTCTTTTGTTTCATTAATAATGAAATGATTTTGCGTGATCGTGTTATACATTAAAGATAATATCATATGAATTTTTTAAAATTTAATACAACAGATTTTTTTGAGGTATAATATTTACAAAATGATTTTAGTGATTGTGTTATACATTGAAGATATTCCAATTTGGTTTTTTAGATCAATTATAATAAAATGCAGCGTTTACGAAACCATTTTATCCTTATTGTTTAAATATCAAGATAAACAAAACTACTTTAGAAAAATTAGTTTTAGATCGGAAGAGCACA
>NW_012059120.1:0-751 GCF_000956235.1 Wasmannia auropunctata | reverse complement strand
TGGCCAAGTGTACCTCCGGCGCCGAAAATTCTTCGCTATCGGGGCGAACGGACGACGGGGTGCACGGGGGTGGTAGGGTGGCCGAATAAACGTGCGGGCGCGCGAATCGACGTAATATTAAGGGGGCTAGCGGGGAAGCGTCGATCGGCCAGGTTTACCTCCGGACCGACCGTAGCCGAAAATTTCTAAGTCCCGCGTCGGCGTAGTTTGCTTTCGCGCGGCGTGTTAGGCTTTCGCCGCGGGATTTACCGTCCGGCGCCGAAAATTCTTCGCTATCGGGGCGAACGGACGACGGGGGTGCACGGGGGTGGTAGGGTGGCCGAATAAACGTGCGGGCGCGCGAATCGACGTAATATTAAGGGGGGCTAGCGGGGAAGCGTCGATCGGCCAGGTTTTACCTCCGGAACCGACCGAGCCGAAAAATTTTTCTAAGTCCCGCGCGGCGTGTTTGCTTTTCGCGCGGCGTGTTGCTTTCGCCGCGATTACCTCCGGCGCCGAAAATTCTTCGCTATCGGGGCGAACGGGACGACGGGGGTGCACGGGGGTGGTAGGGTGGCCGAATAAACGTGCGGGCGCGCGAATCGACGTAATATTAAGGGGGCTAGCGGGGAAGCGTCGATCGGGCCAGGTTTACCTCCGGACCCGACCGAGCCCGAAAATTTTCCTAAGTCCCGCGCGGCGTGTTGCTTCGCCGCGATTACCTCCGGCGCCGAAAAATTCTCCGTCTATCGAGGCGAACGGACGTCCGGGG
>NW_012059119.1:0-385 GCF_000956235.1 Wasmannia auropunctata | reverse complement strand
ATTGTGAAATTCTAGAAAAAAGAAAAATAGTTTAAAGGTGAATCTTTCGAAACAAGATTAAATGAATTATGTGATTTTATTAATAATTTGCCATCTGATACTGCTTGTTTACTGCCTACTTGTCATATGTGTGACGTTTTGAACGCTGCAATGTTAAGTCGTATTGCTTCGAAAGAAATATTATTAATTGCTGAAGATACGATTGATTGCATTCCATATATGAAAAGAAAAATAACAAAGATATTAGCAGACAATGATGATGATAATACTAAAACAGGTGGACTTTCAAAACAAATTACAATTAAAATTGGAGCGAAAGTTATGATAAGACGTAATATTGATGCTAGTTTGAGACTTGTAAATGGTACAATTGCTACAGTTATTT
>NW_012059118.1:0-346 GCF_000956235.1 Wasmannia auropunctata | reverse complement strand
TGTTTGAAGTTCGGAAACGTCGTATCCTTGCGTTCGCGGCGTTTCCACCATTCAAACGTCGAATCTCGACGTGCGAAGCGCGGAACCACCGGATCCGAGCGCCCGCGACGTTCCCACCGCTCAAACGTCGATTCTCGCCGTTTGAAGCTCGGAAAAATCGAATCCTTGCGTTCGCGGCGTTTCCACCATTCAAACGTCGAATCTCGACGTGCGAAGCGCGGAACCGCCGGATCCGAGCGCCCGCGACGTTCCCACCGCTCAAACGTCGATTCTCGCCGTTTGAAGCTCGGAAAACGTCGTATCCTTGCGTTCGCGGCGTTTCCACCATTCAAACGTCGAATCTCGA
>NW_012059117.1:0-487 GCF_000956235.1 Wasmannia auropunctata | reverse complement strand
TATCCCCTGTGTGCCTTGTCGACTCAGTAACGCAAGGATACGACGTTTCCGAGCTTCAAACGGCGAGAATCGACGTTTGAGCGGTGGGAATGTCGCGGGCGCTCGGATCCGGCGGTTCCGCGCTTCGCACGTCGAGATTCGACGTTTGAATGGTAGAAACGCCGCGAACGCAAGGATACGACGTTTCCGAGCTTCAAACGGCGAGAATCGACGTTTGAGCGGTGGGAACGTCGCGGGCGCTCGGATCCGGCGGTTCCGCGCTTCGCACGTCGAGATTCGACGTTTGAATGGTAGAAACGCCGCGAACGCAAGGATACGACGTTTCCGAGCTTCAAACGGCGAGAATCGACGTTTGAGCGGTGGGAACGTCGCGGGCGCTCGGATCCGGCGGTTCCGCGCTTCGCACGTCGAGATTCGACGTTTGAATGGTAGAAACGCCGCGAACGCAAGGATACGAAGTTTCCGAGCTTCAAACGGCGAGAATCGA
>NW_012059116.1:0-320 GCF_000956235.1 Wasmannia auropunctata | reverse complement strand
GTAATAAAAAAATGTTTTTTTATATAGTAATAAACAGGAGTGTAAATTATTTTATAAAACATTATCCTTGTGTATCCAAGAATTATGTGAATTATTAAATCCCAGCCATTTTACATAAACATCATTTCCCCTTTTACGCAACACTTTTTCAACCAGATACACGTTGAGATTAGCAACGCGATGCAACTCGTACTCGTAAAATCCTCCGACAACCGGTTTTCCACGATAATCCTCCAATAGATACGTCACAGGATTAGTTTTCTGCACCTTGATGATTTTAAACACCTTCGTAGTCCAATTTGGTGTATAACCTTTCTCAA
>NW_012059114.1:0-696 GCF_000956235.1 Wasmannia auropunctata | reverse complement strand
TATCCCCTGTGTGCCTTGTCGACTCAGTACCCCCGTGCACCCCCGTCGTCCGTTCGCCCCGATAGCGAAGAATTTTCGGCGCCGGAGGTAATCGACGGCGAAAGCAACACGCCGCGCGAAAGTCAACACGCCGCGCGGGACTTAGAAAATTTTTCGGCTCGGTCGGGTCCGGAGGTAAATCTAGGCCGATCGACGATTCCCCGCTAGCCCCCTTAATATTTACGCCGACTTTCGCCGTGTCCCGCACCGTTTTATTCGGCCACCCTACACCCCCCGTGCACCCCCGTCGTCCCGTTTCGCCCCGATAGCGAAGAATTTTCGGCGCCGGAGGTAATCGCGGCGAAAGCAACACGCCGAGCGAAAGCAACACCGACCGCGCGGGACTTAGAAAATTTTCGGCTCGGTCGGGTCCGGAGGTAAACCTGGCCGTATCGACTCCTCCCGCTAGCCCCTTATGTTACGCCGATTCGCGTGCCCGCACGTTTATTCGGCCACCCTACCACCCCCGTGCACCCCCGTCGTCCGTTCGCCCCGATAGCGAAGAATTTTCGGCGCCGGAGGTAATCGCGGCCGAAAGCCAACACGCCGCGTCGAAGCACACGCGCGCGGGACTTAGAAAATTTTCCGCTCGGTCGGGTCCGGAGGTAAACCTGGCCGATCGACGCTTCCCCGCTAGCCCCCTTAATATTACGCCGA
>NW_012059113.1:0-333 GCF_000956235.1 Wasmannia auropunctata | reverse complement strand
TGTGCCTTGTCGACTCAGTTGACCGAGGGGATCNCGCGTGCGGTCGATCTCGACACTCGTCGTCCACGGTCCCAGACGCAACGTTGCAACGAACGTTGTGGCGTGGTCGATCGAGTGAGAGAGAGCGGCGCGCGGATCGTCACCTGCCGTTCGACACGATTCCTCTCCCCAAATATATGCGGCTCTTATCCTCCTGTCTCTCGCGTGCAACGTCTCGTACGTGCGTTGCGCGAAGCGGCGCGCGTGTCGCGGCTCACGGAGTGCGTGACTCGCGCGAGCGGAACGCGGCGCCGAACGAGATTACCTCGTCCTAGCTTCGGCATCGTGACACGA
>NW_012059112.1:0-491 GCF_000956235.1 Wasmannia auropunctata | reverse complement strand
TCCTCGCAGGCGGGGCAGGTGGGCAATCCGGGCTTGGCCGTTTACGGGGCGACAAAATTCGCCGCGCGCGCCATAACGCAGACAGCGGCGCGCGATCTTGCGCCTTTGGGCATTACCGTCAATGCGTACTGCCCGGGCATTGTCCGCACCGCGATGATGGAAGGCATTGCGCAGAAAGTGGCCGATGAGCATGGCAAATCGCTGGAATGGGGCTTGCAGCAATGGGCGAAAGATGTCGCTCTTGGCCGCATTTCCGAGCCGGAAGATGTCGCCGCCTGCGTTTCCTATCTTGCGGGGCGCGATTCCGATTATATGACAGGGCAAGCGCTGATTATCGACGGCGGCATGGTTTATAATTAAGCCCTGCGCCCGCCCGCGCGCGCGGGAATATGCTGCGGCGGCCTAAAACGGGCGGCGGCAGATGATGTTGCTGTGAAATAAAAAATATGCGGGCGGGCGGAATGAAATCATTTGCCTGCCCGCTTTTATAA
>NW_012059111.1:0-433 GCF_000956235.1 Wasmannia auropunctata | reverse complement strand
AGAAGTGCACGACGGCGTAACGCCGGACATCGACGCAACGGCAGCGTGTCCGCGCGCGAGCCGCGAGGCCCCGCGGGACATCGCCCACCGACGCGAAGCCAGCGTCGCTGACGACGAATCTCCCCGTTCGATCTTTTGGGTTTCTTAGGTTTACCCCTGAACGGTTTCACGTACTCTTGAACTCTCTACTTCGAAAGTTCTTTTCAACTTTCCCTCACGGTACTTGTTTCGCTTATCGGGTCTACGTGGTCGATTTAGCCTTAGATGGAGTTTACCACCACTTAGAGCTGCACTCTCAAAGCAACCCGACTCTAAGGAGAGATCCTCCCGAGACGCGCACCGGGTCGCTACGGGGCCTGGCACCCTCTGCGGGTAAGTGGCCCCATTCAAGATCGGACTTGGACGCGACGCGGTCACCTCGGGATAAACGGAC
>NW_012059110.1:0-596 GCF_000956235.1 Wasmannia auropunctata | reverse complement strand
ACGACGGGGGTGCACGGGGGTGGTAGGGTGGCCGAATAAACGTTGCGGGCGCGCGAATCGACGTAATATTAAGGGGGCTAGCGGGGAAAGCGTCGATCGGCCAGGTTTTACCTCCGGACCCGACCGAAGCCGAAAATTTTCTAAGTCCCGCGCGGCGTGTTGCTTTCGCCGCGATTACCTCCGGCGCCGAAAATTCTCCGCTATCGAGGCGAACGGACGTCGGGGGTGCAACGGGGGGCACTAGGGTGGCCGATAAACGTGCCGGGCACGCGAATCGACGTAACCATTGAGGGCTTTAGCGGGGAAGCGTAGATCGGTCCAGGTTTACCTCCGGACCCGACCGAGCCGAAATTTTTCTAAGTCCCGCGCGGCGTAGTTGCTTTCGCGCGGCGTGTTGCTTTCGCCGCGATTACCTCCGGCGCCGAAAATTCTCCGCTATCGAGGCGAACGGACGACGGGGTGCACGGGGCACTAGGTGGCCGAATAAACGTGCGGCACGCGGAATCGACGTAACATTAAGGGCTTTAGCGGGGAAGCGTAGATCGGCCAGGTTTACCTCCGGATCCGACCGAGCCGAAATTTTTCTAAGTCCCGCG
>NW_012059109.1:0-383 GCF_000956235.1 Wasmannia auropunctata | reverse complement strand
CTACAGACGATTCCGAGTCTCGACATCGAACTCGCGAAACTCATGTTCGACCGTTTGACGCCGTGCCGTCGTAGCGGTGAGATCCCGACGACGGGCGATGGCGCCGTACGGCAAACCGGGCTCGTGCGACGACCGGCCCGTGGACCGGCCGCCTAGTAGGTAAGTGTCACATTGTTTTGAGCCTTTCGACTCACGAGACTCCTAGAGATATCATTGCCACCTTTGACTAGAGAGGATACGGCCTTAGAGGCGTTCAGGCATAATCCCCCGGATGGTAGCTTCGCACCACCGGCCGCTCGACCGAGTGCGTGAACCAAAATGTCCGAACCTGCGGTTCCTCTCGTACTGAGCAGGATTACTATCGCAATGACTAGTCATCAGTA
>NW_012059108.1:0-338 GCF_000956235.1 Wasmannia auropunctata | reverse complement strand
TATCCCCTGTGTGCCTTGTCGACTCAGTTGTATGCTATACGAAGTTATTACGTGATAAATATTGAATACTTTTCTTTGGCATTGTTTTATATAGTACGATAAATTAAACTAAACAAAATAAAATACTGTGAAATATTTTACGACAAGAAAATCAGCTCTATCTTAATTCTAATGTACGATTAATTTACATAAGCATCTTGAGCGTAGTACAAAGACTTCCAATCAAGAAATAATTCGGCTCTTTTATTAAAATAAAATAGCTCGTTGAACATTTGCTGTAACCTAAGTATTCACAAGATGCGAATAGTAATCATCAATATTTTTCAAAATTTTCAAAA
>NW_012059107.1:0-364 GCF_000956235.1 Wasmannia auropunctata | reverse complement strand
ACGAAGTTATTACGTGCGTGCGTGCGTGCGTGCGTGCGTGCGTGCGTGCGTGCGTGCGTGCGTGCGTGCGTGCGTGCGTGCGTGCGTGCGTGCGTGCGTGCGTGCGTGCGTGCGTGTGTGTGTGTGTGTGTGCGCGCGCGCGCGCTTCATTTTATTATAGTGCACCGAAAATCAAAGAATAAAGATATAATGCTAAACGCAAATTCTTCTGATTACTAATATAAATTTAATACTTTTAAGGCTTTGTTCCTCATAAAATAAATTGCAATAATGTTCACGAAAAGTTTCGTCATATACGCCGATAAAATAAACTGTAACAATATGTTCACGAAACGTTCAACAAAACGCGGACATAACTCGTAAA
>NW_012059106.1:0-422 GCF_000956235.1 Wasmannia auropunctata | reverse complement strand
TATCCCCCTGTGTGCCTTGTCGACTCAGTCCGGATCCGAGCGCCCGCGACGTTCCCACCGCTCAAACGTCGATTCTCGCCGTTTGAAGCTCGGAAACGTCGAATCCTTGCGTTCGCGGCGTTTCCACCATTCAAACGTCGAATCTCGACGTGCGAAGCGCGGAACCGCCGGATCCGAGCGCCCGCGACGTTCTCACCGCTCAAACGTCGATTCTCGCCGTTTGAAGCTCGGAAACGTCGTATCCTTGCGTTCGCGGCGTTTCCACCATTCAAACGTCGAATCTCGACGTGCCAAGCGCGGAACCGCCGGATCCGAGCGCCCGCGACGTTCCCACCGCTCAAACGTCGATTCTCGCCGTTTGAAGCTCGGAAACGTCGTATCCTTGCGTTCGCGGACTGAGTCGACAAGGCACACAGGGGATA
>NW_012059105.1:0-497 GCF_000956235.1 Wasmannia auropunctata | reverse complement strand
GCCTTGTCGACTCAGTCGCCGGATCCGAGCGCCCGCGACGTTCCCACCGCTCAAACGTCGATTCTCGCCGTTTGAAGTTCGGAAACGTCGTATCCTTGCGTTCGCGGCGTTTCCACCATTCAAACCGTCGAACTCGTCGACGTCGTCGAAGCGCGGAACCGCCGGACGTCCGACGCGCCCGCCGACGTTCCCTACCCGCTCAACGTACGATTCTCGCCGTTCGTAAGACTCGGAAAACGTCGTATCCTTGCGTTCGCGGCGTTTCCACCATTCAAACGTCGAATCTCGACGTGCGAAGCGCGGAACCGCCGGATCCGAGCGCCCGCGACGTTCCCACAGCTCAAACGTACGATTCTCGCCGTTTCGTAAGACTCGGAAAACGTCGTATCCTTGCGTTCGCGGCGTTTCCACCATTCAAACGTCGAATCTCGACGTGCCGAAGCGCGGAACCGCCGGATCCGAGCGCCCGCGACGTTCCCACCGCTCAAAACGTCGAA
>NW_012059104.1:0-336 GCF_000956235.1 Wasmannia auropunctata | reverse complement strand
GTATGCTATACGAAGTTATTACGTCGTATCCTTGCGTTCGCGGCGTTTCTACCATTCAAACGTCGAATCTCGGCGTGCGAAGCGCGAAACCGCCGTATACGAGCGCCCGCGACGTTCCCACCGCTCAAACTGTCGATTCTCGCCGTTTGAAGCTCGGAAACGTCGTATCCTTGCGTTCGCGGCGTTTCCACCATTCAAACGTCGAATCTCGGCGTGCGAAGCGCGGAACCGCCGGATCCGAGCGCCCGCGACGTTCCCACCGCTCAAACGTCGATTCTCGCCGTTTGAAGCTCGGAAACGTCGTATCCTTGCGTTCGCGGCGTTTCCACCATTAAA
>NW_012059103.1:0-320 GCF_000956235.1 Wasmannia auropunctata | reverse complement strand
AGCGACATACATTATACGAAGTTATACGATTCAAACGGCGAGAATCGACGTTTGAGCGGTGGGAACGTCGCGGGCGCTCGGATCCGGCGGTTCCGCGCTTCGCACGTCGAGATTCGACGTTTGAATGGTGGAAACGCCGCGAACGCAAGGATACGACGTTTCCGAGCTTCAAACGGCGAGAATCGACGTTTGAGCGGTGGGAACGTCGCGGGCGCTCGGATCCGGCGGTTCCGCGCTTCGCACGTCGAGATTCGACGTTTGAATGGTGGAAACGCCGCGAACGCAAGGATACGACGTTTCCGAGCTTTACACGGCGAGAA
>NW_012059102.1:0-414 GCF_000956235.1 Wasmannia auropunctata | reverse complement strand
TATCCCCTGTGTGCCTTGTCGACTCAGTAACCAAATCTTGACTATAGAAATAAAATAAAAAAAATTCTAAAAATTCCCGGACCTACCCCTTCTTATGCAGCTCGACGAGAGGAACAAGAAAGGTCCTCTTCGCCATGCCTCTATCTCTCGTCCTTTCGCCTGTAGAGGTCGCTTTTGACTTTTCAGAAACTTTCAAAAACTCCCACAACTAAACGGTTGTAGATAGAGCCATGGTGAAGAGGACCTTTTTTGTTCCTCTCGACGAGTTCTATAAGGGAAAAATACCAAACCTAAAAAAATCCAAAAAAAACCTTTTTTTGGAACATAAAAAGTCCTGTAACTTTTAAACGGCAACAGACACAAGGTTGGCGCATAGGACCTTTTTTGTAGGGCTCGTCGAGATCTATAAGAAAA
>NW_012059101.1:0-493 GCF_000956235.1 Wasmannia auropunctata | reverse complement strand
TCGCCGTTTGAAGCTCGGAAACGTCGTATCCTTGCGTTCGCGGCGTTTCCACCATTCAAACGTCGAATCTCGACGTGCGAAGCGCGACGCCGGATCCAAGCGCCCGGCCGTTCCCGACCGCTCAAACGTCGATTCTCGCCGTTTGAAGCTCGGAAACGTCGTATCCTTGCGTTCGCGGCGTTTCCACCATTCAAACGTCGAAACTCGACGTGCGAAGCGCGGAACAGCCGGATCCGAGCGCCCCGCCGTTCCCACCGCTCAAACGTCGATTCTCGCCGTTTGAAGCTCGGAAACGTCGTATCCTTGCGTTCGCGGCGTTTCCACGATTCAAACGTCGAACTACTCCGACGTGCGAACGCGCGGAACCGCCGATCGAGCGCCCGCGACGTTCCCACCGCTCAAACGTCGATTCTCGCCGTTTGAAGCTCGGAAACGTCGTATCTTTGCGTTCGCGGCGTTTCCACCATTCAAACGTCGAATCTCGACGTGCGAA
>NW_012059100.1:0-370 GCF_000956235.1 Wasmannia auropunctata | reverse complement strand
TATCCCCTGTGTGCCTTGTCGACTCAGTTGTATGCTATACGAAGTTATTACGTTTTAATTGCAAGAACGTTTTAATAGCTAATGAAAAAGTCAAAATCCAGCTACAGCTATTTTAGCTGTATTAATAGCTGTAAAGTCGCTGTAAAAACTATAACGAAAACTAAAATTCAGCTACAGCTATTTTAGCTGTATTAATATAGCTGTAAAGTCGCTGTGAAAACTTTAACGAAAGCCAAAATTTAGCTACAGCTATTTTAGCTGTATTAATAGCTGTAAAGTCGCTGTGAAAACTATATACATACATAATGTACATCAAGCGTGCACGTATACCGCGTACCGCGCATGCGCATGGATAGAAATTAAAATAAAG
>NW_012059099.1:0-462 GCF_000956235.1 Wasmannia auropunctata | reverse complement strand
TGCCTTGTCGACTCAGTCGCAAGGATACGACGTTTCCGAGCTTCAAACGGCGAGAATCGACGTTTGAGCGGTGGGAACGTCGCGGGCGCTCGGATCCGGCGGTTCCGCGCTTCGCACGTCCGAGACTTCGACGTTTGAATGGTGGAACGCCGCGAACGCAAGTAATACGACGTTTCCGAGCTTCAATCGGCGAGAATCGACGTTTGAGCGGTGGGAACGTCGCGGGCGCTCGGATCCGGCGGTTCCGCGCTTCGCACGTCGAGATTCGACGTTTGAATGGTGGAAACGCCGCGAACGCAAGGATAATCGTTACTAACTTCGTTATAAAGTGTATAGCTATTACGAAGTTAGTTACGGTACGTCGCGGGGCGCTCGGATCCGGCGGTTCCGCGCTTCGCACGTCGAGATTCGACGTTTGAATGGTGGAAACGCCGCGAACGCAAGGATACGACGTTTCCGAGA
>NW_012059098.1:0-323 GCF_000956235.1 Wasmannia auropunctata | reverse complement strand
GCTATACGAAGTTATTACGTTCGAGATTCGACGTTTGAATGGTGGAAACGCCGCGAACGCAAGGATACGACGTTTCCGAGCTTCAAACGGCGAGAATCGACGTTTGAGCGGTGGGAACGTCGCGGGCGCTCGGATCCGGCGGTTCCGCGCTTCGCACGTCGAGATTCGACGTTTGAATGGTGGAAACGCCGCGAACGCAAGGATACGACGTTTCCGAGCTTCAAACGGCGAGAATCGACGTTTGAGCGGTGGGAACGTCGCGGGCGCTCGGATCCGGCGGTTCCGCGCTTCGCACGTCGAGATTCGACGTTTGAATGGTGGAA
>NW_012059097.1:0-516 GCF_000956235.1 Wasmannia auropunctata | reverse complement strand
TCCCCTGTGTGCCTTGTCGACTCAGTGTGGGCGCTCGGATCCGGCGGTTCCGCGCTTCGCACGTCGAGATTCGACGTTTGAATCGGTGGAAACCGCCGCGAACGCCTAAGGATACGACGTTTCCGAGCTTACTAAACGGCGAAGAATCGACGTTTGAGCGGTAGGGTAACGTCGCGGGCGCTCGGATCCGGCGGTTCCGCGCTTCGCACGTCGAGATTCGACGTTTGAATGGTGGAAACGCCGCGAACGCAAGGATACGACGTTTCCGAGCTTCAAACGGCGAGAATCGACGTTTGAGCGGTGGGAACGTCGCGGGCGCTCGGATCCGGCGGTTCCGCGCTTCGCACGTCCAGATTCGACGTTTGAATGGTAGAAACGCCGCGAACGCAAGGATACGACGTTTCCGAGCTTCAAACGGCGAGAATCGACGTTTGAGCGGTGGGAACGTCGCGGGCGCTCGTATACGGCGGTTCCGCGCTTCGCAAGTCGAGATTCGACGTTTGAATGGTAGAAACG
>NW_012059096.1:0-368 GCF_000956235.1 Wasmannia auropunctata | reverse complement strand
GTATGCTATACGAAGTTATACGTTTGAAGCTCGGAAACGTCGTATCCTTGCGTTCGCGGCGTTTCCACCATTCAAACGTCGAATCCTCGACCGTGCGAAGCCGCGGAACCGCCGGATCCGAGCGACCCGTCGACGTTCCCACCGCTCAAACGTCGATTCTCGCCGTTTGAAGCTCGGAAACGTCGTATCCTTGCGTTCGCGGCGTTTCCACCATTCAAACGTCGAATCTCGACGTGCGAAGCGCGGAACCGCCGGATCCGAGCGCCCGCGACGTTCCCACCGCTCAAACGTCGATTCTCGCCGTTTGAAGCTCGGAAACGTCGTATCCTTGCGTTCGCGGCGTTTCCACCATTCAAACGTCGAATCTA
>NW_012059095.1:12682-13265 GCF_000956235.1 Wasmannia auropunctata | reverse complement strand
CCCGCGCGGCGTGTTGCTTTCGCGCGGCGTGTTGCTTTCGCCGCGATTACCTCCGGCGCCGAAAATTCTTCGCTATCGGGGCGAACGGACGACGGGGGTGCACGGGGGTGGTAGGGTGGCCGAATAAACGTGCGGGCGCGCGAATCGACGTAATATTAAGGGGGCTAGCGGGGAAGCGTCGATCGGCCAGGTTTACCTCCGGACCCGACCGAGCCGAAAATTTTCTAAGTCCCGCGCGGCGTGTTGCTTTCGCGCGGCGTGTTGCTTTCGCCGCGATTACCTCCGGCGCCGAAAATTCTACGACTATCGAGGCGAACGGACGTACGGGGTGCACGGGGCACGTAGGGTGGCCGAAGTAAACGTGGCGGGCACGCGAATCGACGTAACATTGAGGGCTTTAGCGGGGAAGCGTAGATCGGCCAGGTTTACCTCCGGACCCGACCGAGCCGAAATTTTTCTAAGTCCCGCGCGGCGTGTTGCTTTCGCGCGGCGTGTTGCTTTCGCCGCGATTACCTCCGGCGCCGAAAATTACGTAATAACTTCGTATAGCATACAACTGAGTCGACAAGGCACACAGGGGATA
>NW_012059095.1:0-389 GCF_000956235.1 Wasmannia auropunctata | reverse complement strand
ACCGACGTGCATCGCAACGATCACTGTCCGTGTTTCATAGATGTTCGAGAAGCCGTACGAGACACGAGTAACGTGTACGCACGACCGCATCGTACCGCTCGGCTAGCCGAGCGCATCGCACCTCTTATAGTACCCAACCGACCGGACAAGCGGTCGGCGACGCACGGTCTTATGCACGGCCGCTTATGGGCGCGGTCGTCGATAGACCGAGGCGCGCGGGACTTAGCCGCTGGAAGCGATGTACCGCCGCGGCGAGCGAACACCGGACGTTTCGTCGCCGAAGACGTCTAACGATGTAAATCACCCTCCGTGCGAGAGTCGACGACTTCTCCGCTTACGTAATAACTTCGTATAGCATACAACTGAGTCGACAAGGCACACAGGGGATA
>NW_012059094.1:0-514 GCF_000956235.1 Wasmannia auropunctata | reverse complement strand
TTCCCCGCTAGCGCCCTTAATATTACGTCGATTCGCGTGCCCGCACGTCCATTCGGCCACCCGAGTGCCCCCGTGCACCCCCGTCGTGCCGTTCGCCTCGATAGCGGAGAATTTTCGGCGCCGGAGGTAAACGCGGCAAAAGCAACACGCCGCGCGAAAGGAACACGCCGCGCGGGACTTAGTCGACTCAGTTGGGTCCGGAGGTAAACCTGGCCGATCGACGCTTCCCCGCTAGCGCCCTTAATATTATGTCGATTCGCGTGCCCGCACGTCTATTCGGTCACCCGAGTAACCCCGTGCACCCCCGTGGTCCGTTCGCCTCGATAGCGGAAAATTTTCGGCGCCGGAGGTAAACGCGGCGAAAGCAACACCCCGCGCGAAAGCAACACGCCGCGCGGGACTTAGAAAATTTTTGGATCTGTCGAGTCCGGAGGTAAACCTGGCCGATCGACGCTTCGCTTCCCCGCTGGCGCCCTTAATATTACGTCGATACGTAATAACTTCGTATAGCATA
>NW_012059093.1:0-512 GCF_000956235.1 Wasmannia auropunctata | reverse complement strand
CACATTTCCAGCGTGTGCCGCGCGGAGTCCAGACCGGCCGCGCAGTGGTGGCACTCTGGCGTGCGTTCTCTCCCGATCCTATGCAGGTACTCACCGAAGCAACCATGCCCGGTGAACACCTGCGTAAGGCGGTAGGTGACGTCCCCCCCATCCTCGGTCCGCCCACTCCCTGAGGATGGGCTGGATGGCCTCGGTGGTCCGAGTCCCCGCGACGTTCTGTTCGCGGAGGCGCGCGTCCCACGCCGTAAAGGCTCGGTCGCGCGCCTGCCGACCGGAACATTTCGACGGCCCTCCTGGTCGGTTGCCGGCCACTCAGGCGGACCACCCGGACCCGCCGATATACATCGGCCTGGGCCCCGGCTAGTAGGTACGCCGGAGGTGTGCCGGCCAAGGCCGTCGCAGCCGCGTGAGACTACCGTCCTGTATCCCCGGGTCAGGCGCAGGGCCATCCTCCGCTGGACTCCGTTCAGAGCCCCTCGGATTTTGGGATTGGCCCGCGCCTCGCCCGCCCA
>NW_012059092.1:0-344 GCF_000956235.1 Wasmannia auropunctata | reverse complement strand
TGCCTCTAAGGCCGTATCCTCTCTAGTCAAAGGTGGCAATGATATCTCTAGGAGTCTCGTGAGTCGAAAGGCTCAAAACAATGTGACACTTACCTACTAGGCGGCCGGTCCACGGGCCGGTCGTCGCACGAGCCCGGTTTGCCGTACGGCGCCATCGCCCGTCGTCGGGATCTCACCGCTACGACGGCACGGCGTCAAACGGTCGAACATGAGTTTCGCGAGTTCGATGTCGAGACTCGGAATCGTCTGTAGACGACTTAGGTACCTGGCGGGGTGTTGTACTCGGTAGAGCAGTTACCACGCTGCGATCTGTTGAACTGAGTCGACAAGGCACACAGGGGATA
>NW_012059091.1:0-329 GCF_000956235.1 Wasmannia auropunctata | reverse complement strand
GTATGCTATACGAAGTTATTACGTGCACTTGAGTGGCCGAACAGACGTGCGGGCACGCGAATCGACGTAATATTGAAAGCGCCAGCGGGGAAGCGAAGCGTCGATCGGCAAGGTTTACCTCCGGACCCGACCCGAAAATTTTCTAAGTCTCGCGCGGCATGTTGCTTTCGCGCGGCGTGTTGCTTTCGCCGCGTTTACCTCCGGCGCCAAAAATTCTCCGCTATCGAGGCGTACGGACGACGGGGGTGCACGGGGGCACTCGGGTGGCCAAATAGACGTGCGGGCAAGCGAATCGACGTAAACTGAGTCGACAAGGCACACAGGGGATA
>NW_012059090.1:0-373 GCF_000956235.1 Wasmannia auropunctata | reverse complement strand
TATCCCCCTGTGTGCCTTGTCGACTCAGTTGTATGCTATACGAAGTTATTACGTACGTTCCCACCGCTCAAACGTCGATTCTCGCCGTTTGAAGCTCGGAAACGTCGTATCCTTGCGTTCGCGGCGTTTCCACCATTCAAACGTCGAATCTCGACGTGCGAAGCGCGGAACCGCCGGATCCGAGCGCCCGTCGACGTTCCCACCGCTCAAACGTCGATTCTCGCCGTTTGAAGCTCGGAAACGTCGTATCCTTGCGTTCGCGGCGTTTCCACCATTCAAACGTCGAATCTCGACGTGCGAAGCGCGGAACCGCCGGATCCGAGCGCCCGCGACGTTCCCACCGCTCAAACGTCGAACTGAGTCGACAAGGCAC
>NW_012059089.1:0-1406 GCF_000956235.1 Wasmannia auropunctata | reverse complement strand
TATCCCCTGTGTGCCTTGTCGACTCCGTCGACGTTTGAGCGGTGGGAACGTCGCGGGCGCTCGGATCCGGCGTTTCCGCGCTTCGCACGTCGAGATTCGACGTTTGAATGGTGGAAACGCCGCGAACGCAACGGATACCGACGTTTCCGCGCTTCAAACGGCGAGAATCGACGTTTGAGCGGTGGGAACGTCGCGGGCGCTCGGATCCGGCGGTTCCGCGCTTCGCACGTCGAGATTCGACGTTTGAATGGTGGAAACGCCGCGAATGCAAGGATACGACGTTTCCGAGCTTCAAACGGCGAGAATCGACGTTTGAGCGGTGGGAACGTCGCGGGCGCTCGGATCCGGCGGTTCCGCGCTTCGCACGTCGAGATTCGACGTTTGAATGGTGGAAACGCCGCGAACGCAAGGATACGACGTTTCCGAGCTTCAAACGGCGAGAATCGACGTTTGAGCGGTGGGAACGTCGCGGGCGCTCGGATCCGGCGGTTCCGCGCTTCGCACGTCGAGATTCGACGTTTGAATGGTAGAAACGCCGCGAACGCAAGGATACGACGTTTCCAAGCTTCAAACGGCGAGAATCGACGTTTGAGCGGTGGGAACGTCGCGGGCGCTCGGATCCGGCGGTTCGGCGCTTCGTACGTCCGAGACTTCGACGTTTGAACTGGTGGAAACGCCGCGAACGCAAGGATTCGACGTTTCCGAGCTTCAAACGGCGAGAATCGACGTTTGAGCGGTGGGAACGTCGCGGGCGCTCGGATCCGGCGGTTCCGCGCTTCGCACGTCGAGACTTCGACGTTTGAATGGTGGAAACGCCGCGAACGCAAGGATACGACGTTTCCGAGCTTCAAACGGCGAGAATCGACGTTTGAGCGGTGGGAACGTCGCGGGCACTCGGATCCGGCGGTTCCGCGCTTCGCACGTCGCGATTCTTCGTTTGAATGGTGGAAACGCCGCGAACGCAAGGATACGACGTTTCCGAGCTTCAAACGGCGAGAATCGACGTTTGAGCGGTGGGAACGTCGCGGGCGCTCGGATCCGGCGGTTCCGCGCTTCGCACGTCGAGATATCCCCTGTGTGCCTTGTCGACTCAGTAACGCAAGGATACGACGTTTCCGAGCTTCAAACGGCGAGAATCGACGTTTGAGCGGTGGGAACGTCGCGGGCGCTCGGATCCGGCGGTTCCGCGCTTCGCACGTCGAGATTCGACGTTTGAATGGTGGAAACGCCGCGAACGCAAGGATACGACGTTTCCGAGCTTCAAACGGCGAGAATCGACGTTTGAGCGGTGGGAACGTCGCGGGCGCTCGGATCCGGCGGTTCCGCGCTTCGCACGTCGAGATTCGACGTTTGAATGGTGGAAACGCCGCGAACGCAAGGATAACGTAATAACTTCGTATAGCATA
>NW_012059088.1:0-523 GCF_000956235.1 Wasmannia auropunctata | reverse complement strand
AAAATTTTCTAAAGTCCCTCGCGGCGTGTTGCTTTCTCGCCGCGTGTTGCTTTCGCCGACGGGGCCGACAGGCGCTCCGCGGCCAAGTGCCTGCCTGACCCGTGGCTCGCGCTCGGTCAGGTTAGCGCTCGGTCAGGTTAGCGCTCGGTCAGGTTAGCGCTCGTTCGGTCTCGCGCTCGGTGGTCAGGTTAGCGCTCGGTTAGGCTAGCGCGTACGTCGGGCCTACCGCCGGCGGGTCTGTCGCGCGCTCCACGGCTAAGTCCCGCGCCGCGTGTTGCTTTCGCCGACGGGGCCGACAGGCGCTCAGCGGCCAAGTGCCTCGCCTGACACGTCGGGCTAGCGCTCGGTCCAGGTTACCGCGCTCGGTCAGGTTAGCGCTCGGTCGTAGGTTAGCGCTCGTTCGGTCTCGCGCTCGGTCAGGTTAGCGCTCGGTTAGGCTAGCGCGTACGTCGGTCCTACCGCCGGCGGGTCTGTCGCGCGCTCCGCGGCTAAGTCCCGCGCCGCGTGTTGCTTTCGCCGAACG
>NW_012059087.1:0-575 GCF_000956235.1 Wasmannia auropunctata | reverse complement strand
TATCCCCTGTGTGCCTTGTCGACTCAGTAAACGCCGTGCGAAAGCAACACGCCGCGCGGGACTTAGAAAATTTTCGGGTCGGGTCCGGTGGTAAACCTGGCCGATCGACGCTTCCCCGCAAGCGCCCTTAATATTACTTCGATTCGCGTGCCCGCACGTCTATTTGGCCACCCGAGTGCCCCCGTGCACCCCCGTCGTCCGTTCGCCTCGATAGCGGAGAATTTTTGGCGCCGGAGGTAAACGCGGCGAAAGAAACACGCCGCGCGAAAGCAACACGCCGCGCGTGACTTAGAAAATTTTTGGCTCTGTGGGGTCCGGAGGTAAACCTGGCCGATCGACGCTTCCCCGATAGCGTCCTTAATATTACGTCGATTCGCTTGCCCGCACGTCTATTTGGCCACCCGAGTGCCCCCGTGCACCCCCGTCGTCCGTACGCCTCGATAGCGGAGAATTTTTGGCGCCGGAGGTAAACGCGGCGAAAGCAACACGCCGCGCGAAAGCAACACGCCGCGCGAGACTTAGAAAATTTTCGGGTCGGGTCCGGAGGACTGAGTCGACAAGGCACACAGGGGATA
>NW_012059086.1:0-368 GCF_000956235.1 Wasmannia auropunctata | reverse complement strand
CGACGACGAGAGTGGGCGCAAGCAGTCTGTTGGTACTAAAACGACCCTCAGCCAGGCGTGGTCCGGGAATTGTATCCGTGGACCGCAATGTGCGTTCGAAATGTCGATGTTCATGTGTCCTGCAGTTCACAAGTTGACGCGCAATTAGCTGCGTTCTTCATCGACCCACGAGCCAAGTGATCCACCGTTCAGGGTAATCGTTCATCTTGCGTGCTTTCGCAACGCTGTCAAACATGTTTCGGTATTTGCTTCACTCCTCTCTCTCGTGGCCATCTCTCGCCGGGGCTTCACCATCTCTCTCTCCTCGTCTTCCACTCGGCCACTCTCTCGGCGCGCGGGCAGCGACGTAATAACTTCGTATAGCATAC
>NW_012059085.1:0-326 GCF_000956235.1 Wasmannia auropunctata | reverse complement strand
ATTATACGAAGTTATAC
Organism: Wasmannia auropunctata; assembly: GCF_000956235.1. Classification (NCBI taxonomy): domain Eukaryota; kingdom Metazoa; phylum Arthropoda; class Insecta; order Hymenoptera; family Formicidae; genus Wasmannia; species Wasmannia auropunctata. The sequence goes on along the minus strand of NW_012059085.1, from coordinate 309 downwards.
AATACATATACAGGTCGTATTTGAGTCCGCGTTCCGTTACACCAATTGAGAGCAATTAAGCTGCCGAGCTTCATTCCAGGTTCCGGTGCGAGTCAGCTAAGGCGAGGACGAAGGGGATGGCCACTCTACGCCCCCAGATCGGGCGAGAGACCCCGTAGTCGGCAACGCGACAGGGCGCCCCGGAGGATCAGACCGGCAGCCAGGGACGGCCCCTCAATAGAATCTGTCCCGGAGGGTGAGCTGCCTGAGCGTGCCAACCCGGGAGCGCACCTGATGGTACCGCCGACGAGAAGGATACCGCCGCTAATT
>NW_012059084.1:0-755 GCF_000956235.1 Wasmannia auropunctata | reverse complement strand
TATATTAACGGCCAAATTATGGAGAGCATATTTGCCGCCCGCGCGGAAAGCGCTTTGAATGATTTAACGGATTTCTGCCGTGAGACGAAGCGCGGCGCTGAGTGCGCCAATGAAGCGGGCATGAATATAAGAAGCGCTGCCGCTCAAGGCCGTCTGGCCTCAATTCGCTATGCGTTTTTTGAATTTCCTGTCGGCGCGGCGCACCCTAATCACGGCATAGGAACCTATAATTTTTCTCTGAAGCCGCTTTTCAAAATAGAATCTTTGGCCTCATTATTTGCCGATGATACAGCCGCCTTCCCCATTGTGCAGGAGAAAATCCGCAGCATTTTAATCGCTAAGCGGGGGGAGGACGGGCAGGCGCTTTTAGACCCGCAGACTGTGCGGGTGGGGACGCAAACATGGCAGGATTTTGGCAGCTTTATTTTCACCAAAAGCGGTATCAAAATTTTCTTTGCGCCTTATGCTGTCGGCTCTTATGCTGACGGTGAGCAGGAAGCGGAGCTGCCCTATGATGAGCTGAGCGGCGGGGCGGCTTTGCAGCCCTTTTATCGCGCGGCGCTGCAGGATGAGGCTGAGGCGGGCAAGGCTGAAGCGGGCAAATAAAAGCGTGAAGCCGGGCGGCGGCGCGGGCGGGCTTAAGCGCGGCGCGGGCAGAAAAGCGGAGAGAGGCGGATTTTGCCGCTGAAATGTGAGAGCAAAATGCAAGAAAGCGGGCATAATGCAGAGCAAAGAAAAAGGGCGGAAGGCGGGGG
>NW_012059083.1:0-519 GCF_000956235.1 Wasmannia auropunctata | reverse complement strand
GTCCTTGCGTTCGCGGCGTTTCCACCATTCAAACGTCGAATCTCGACGTGCGAAGCGCGGAACCGCCGGATCCGAGCGCCCGCGACGTTCCCACCGCTCAAACGTCCGATTCCTCGCGTTTGAACGCTCGGAAACGTCGTATCCTTGCGTTCGCGGCGTTTCCACCATTCAAACGTCGAATCTCGACGTGCGAAGCGCGGAACCGCCGGATCCGAGCGCCCGCGACGTTCCCACCGCTCAAACGTCCGATTCCCTCGCCGTTTGAACGTCTCGGAAACGTCGTATCCTTGCGTTCGCGGCGTTTCCACCATTCAAACGTCGAATCTCGACGTGCGAAGCGCGGAACCGCCGGATCCGAGCGCCCGCGACGTTCCCACCGCTCAAACGTCGATTCTCGCCGTTTGAAGCTCGGAAACGTCGTATCCTTGCGTTCGCGGCGTTTCTACCATTCAAACGTCGAATCTCGACGTGCGAAGCGCGGAACCGCCGGATCCACGTAATAACTTCGTATAGCATACA
>NW_012059082.1:0-456 GCF_000956235.1 Wasmannia auropunctata | reverse complement strand
CTGCATCTATCTTTAAATCGGCAGCTTGTGCTAAATCTTTGGCACTTTCTGCATCACTTTTTGCTGAAGCGGCATCTTTGACAGCTGTATCTGCTTTACCCCTAGCTACTTCATCTATACCACCACTACTACCGCCACTTATTACTGTCAATGGGTCATCTAAAGTACCAAAACCACCAAGAGTTTTATCATGGTTCACAAAACTTAACTTACTACCAGCAATAACAACTGCACTGTGGGCCTCTTCCTTGGCGGCAGCAGCTTCAATAGACGCCTGCAGTGCTTGCTGCCTAGCTTGATGGTCTGCAGCATTATTTAAATCGCTCTTATCAGCCTTATTATCAAGCTCAGACTTATCGGCTTTTTCATTAAGCTCACTTTTATCTGCTTTACTGTCTAAGTCTGACTTATTTGCTTTTTCATTAAGTTCACTTTTATCTGCCTTACTGTTTAAAA
>NW_012059081.1:0-528 GCF_000956235.1 Wasmannia auropunctata | reverse complement strand
TCCTTGCGTTCGCGGCGTTTCCACCATTCAAACGTCGAATCTCGACCGTGCCGAAGCGCGGAACCGCCGGATCCGAGCGCCCGTCGACGTTCCCACCGCTCAAAACGTTCGATTCTCGCAATTTGTAAGCTCGGAAACGTCGTATCCTTGCGTTCGCCGCGTTTCCACCATTCAAACGTCGAATCTCGACGTGCGAAGCGCGGAACCGCCGGATCCGAGCGCCCGCGACGTTCCCACCGCTCAAACGTCGATTCTCGCAATTTGAAGCTCGGAAACGTCGTATCCTTGCGTTCGCCGCGTTTCCACCATTCAAACGTCGAATCTCGACGTGCGAAGCGCGGAACCGCCGGATCCGAGCCGCCCGCGACCGTTCCCACCGCTACAAACGTCGATTCTCGCCGTTTGAAGCTCGGAAACGTCGTATCCTTGCGTTCGCGGCGTTTCCACCATTCAAACGGTCGAATCCTGACGTACGAAGCGCGGAACCGCCGGATCCGAGCGCCCGCGACGTTCCCACCGCTCAAACGT
>NW_012059080.1:0-383 GCF_000956235.1 Wasmannia auropunctata | reverse complement strand
ACGCGCGCGTGCAAAAATGGAGCCGCGCCTGCCGTGCGCGGGCTCCAGACCTCGGAGATGATACGTCTCTCCTCTGTACTCCGCGGGTACTTCGGTCTCTCGGAGCCAGTCGCGATCTCCGGCCCGAGGAGCCGCCCTGGTGTGTTGGATCGCGCGAGCCGACCGCGCGCGTGTCCGAGTCCACGAAAGCGATTCTCTCCGCGAGCGCGCGAGAGACATCCTTGGGACCGGCACGGCGCGTTTGTCGTGTACTCGTCGCGTATCCCGCCGGGCGCACTCGATTGTGCCCGCCCCACTGGTGTTTTGCGCCAACGCTCACTCACGCGTCTCTCGACACGTGTTGTCGCCGCCGCCGTCGTCGTAGCGACCGCGACCGATCGGAC
>NW_012059079.1:0-373 GCF_000956235.1 Wasmannia auropunctata | reverse complement strand
TATCCCCTGTGTGCCTTGTCGACTCAGTCCGGAGGTAAACCTGGCCGATCGACGCTTCCCTGCTAGCGCCTTTAATATTACGTCGATTCACGTGCCCGCACGTCTATTCGGCCACCCGAGTGCCCCCGTGCACCCCCGTCGTCCGTTCGCCTCGATAGCGGAGAATTTTCGGCGCCGGAAGTAAACGCGGCGAAAGCAACACGCCGCGCAAAAGCAACACGCCGCGCGGGACTTAGAAAATTTTCAGCTCTGTCGGGTCCGGAGGTAAACCTGGCCGATCGACGCTTCCCTGCTAGCGCCTTTAATATTACGTCGATTCACGTGCCCGCACGTCATTCGGCCACCCGCTGTCTCTTATACACATCTCTGAGCG
>NW_012059078.1:0-357 GCF_000956235.1 Wasmannia auropunctata | reverse complement strand
CGTGTGCTCTTCCGATCTAAGCGTGTATAACTTCTTTTCGATTTCATCATCATCATGTCGATTTTTCAACATTTGCATGCACTGTAGCACGTATCGTTTGTTTACGGCATCATCATCATTCACAGGTAGCGCTACACGTCGAATCTTGCGCGACTTTGCATCAAAGTCAGCTGCGACCACGCAAAGAGCATTATAACGCACGTAATTTCTGAGAAATCCGCTCCATTGGTGATATGGTTCCACTCCGCTTTTTTCGAGCGAAGTTCTAAATTTGTTGATTGGCATTTCGATGTTGACTAAATGATTCGTATCGTATGTAGTTTAATTTATAATAAAGCCGGCTTCGCGAAGTTCCTC
>NW_012059077.1:0-400 GCF_000956235.1 Wasmannia auropunctata | reverse complement strand
ATCGGTATGCGACCCGCAGACGTCACGCCCGCCGTTGCCAAAAAACTCTTAATGACGGTGTACAATTACGCGAAGATCATCACTCTACCAAGATTCAAGGTAAATGATCCAGTACGTGTCAGTAAATTTAAAACTATATTTGAGAAGGGCTACACACCAAATTGGTCCACCGAAATCTTTCGTATCGCGAAAGTACAATCTACAAATCCCACGACGTATTTATTAAATGATTCTCGCGGAGAACCTGTAGCCGGAGGATTTTATGAATATGAATTACAACGAGTATCCAATCCTGATGTGTATCTCGTGGAAAAAGTACTGCGCAAACGAGGAAACAAGGTGTACGTACGTAATAACTTCGTATAGCATACAACTGAGTCGACAAGGCACACAGGGGATA
>NW_012059076.1:0-372 GCF_000956235.1 Wasmannia auropunctata | reverse complement strand
GGCGCTCGGGAATCCCGGCGGTTCCGCGCTTCGCACGTCGAGATTCGACGTTTGAATGGTGGAAACGCCGCGAACGCAAGGATACGACGTTTCCGAGCTTCAAACGGCGAGAACTGACCCGTTTGAGCGGTCGGTTACGTCGCGGCGCTCGGATCCGGCGGTTCCGCGCTTCGCACGTCGAGATTCGACGTTTGAATGGTGGAAACGCCGCGAACGCAAGGATACGACGTTTCCGAGCTTCAAACGGCGAGAATCGACGTTTGAGCGGTGGGAACGTCGCGGGCGCTCGGATCCGGCGGTTCCGCGCTTCGCGGACGTCGAGATTCGACGTTTGAATGGTGGAAACGCCGCGAACATCGTATAACTTCGTAT
>NW_012059075.1:0-493 GCF_000956235.1 Wasmannia auropunctata | reverse complement strand
TACATTCGTCACTTCAATCGCGCTGCGTTAGTCTGCGTCTCTATCTGAATTAATTCTTTTTCTGCGTGTGCGTGCGGTCTATGGACAGGCGCAACCAAATATTTTCTCTCATTGGTGGGAGTGGGGAATATCAGTACCAAGCGCACGATGAGACCTAACTTTTGAATGGTACTGTCGCGAGTGTACTACCTTAAGAGGATGCTAAACCCTAGATCAAACTCTAAAAAACCGCTGTTTTACCGACAATTTGTGAGTATGTATGCGTGCGATATTGATGTAGTAGTGTGTAGTGATGTGTCATGTTTATTACCACATCAATATATCTCACGCATACATATACACAAATTTGTCGGTTACCAATATATCTTTATTTAGGCTTCTATACTTAATTTTAACGACTCACATATACTCATTTCTTTATTGCACATCTGGCTCTGCCTTCATTTCGAGCATATAACCTGCCTAACTTTTCCACGAAGTAAACGTTTTGGTA
>NW_012059074.1:0-432 GCF_000956235.1 Wasmannia auropunctata | reverse complement strand
TATCCCCTGTGTGCCTTGTCGACTCAGTCCCGTCGTCCGTTCGCCACGATAGCGGAAAATTTTCGGCGCCGGAGGTAAACGCGGCGAAAGCAACACTCCGCGCGAAAGCAACACGCCGCGCGGGACTTAGAAAATTTTCGGGTCGGGTCCGGAGGTAAACCTGGCCGATCGACGCTTCGCTTCCCCGCTGGCGCCCTCAATATTACATCGATTCGCGTGCCCGCACGTCCTCGTTCGGCATTCTAGTGCCCCGTGCACCCCGTCGACCGTTCGCCTCGATAGCGGAGTAATTTCGGCGTCGGAAGGTAAACGCGGACGAAAGCAACACGCCGCGACGAAAGCAACACGCCGCGCGGACTTAAAAATTTTCGGGTCGGGTCCGGAGGTAAACCTGGCCGATCGACGCTTCCCCGCTAGCGCCCTTAATATTAA
>NW_012059073.1:0-565 GCF_000956235.1 Wasmannia auropunctata | reverse complement strand
CACCGCTCAAACGTCGATTCTCGCCGTTTGAAGCTCGGAAACGTCGTATCCTTGCGTTCGCGGCGTTTCCACCATTCAAACGTCGAATCTCGACGTGCGAACGCGCCCGGTAACCGCCGGATCCCGTAGCGACCGCACGTTCCACCGCTCAAACGTCGATTCTCGCCGTTTGAAGCTCGGAAACGTCGTATCCTTGCGTTCGCGGCGTTTCCACCATTCAAACGTCGAATCTCGACGTGCGAAGCGCCGGAACCGCCGGATCCGAGCGCCCGCGACGTTCCCACCGCTCAAACGTCGATTCTCGCCGTTTGAAGCTCGGAAACGTCGTATCCTTGCGTTCGCGGCGTTTCCACCATTCAAACACGTAATAACTTCGTATAGCACTTACATTATACGAAGTTAGTAACGATTCCTTGCGTTCGTCGGCGTTTCCTACCACTTCTAAACGTACGAATACTTCGACGTGCGAAGCGCGGAACCGCCGGATCCGAGCGCCCGCGACGTTCCCACCGCTCAAACGTCGATTCTCGCCGTTTGAAGCTCGGAAACGTCGTATCCTTGCGTT
>NW_012059072.1:0-383 GCF_000956235.1 Wasmannia auropunctata | reverse complement strand
CAGACGTGTGCTCTTCCGATCTGCCGGAACTGTTAATTTTTTCGCCCTCGGGACTTAGAAATTTTTCGATCCGTGAAACGAAAAATCGCGATAACTTTTTTAATATTCATTTCACGGCTACGAGTGATAAGAACTATTGTTAGAACTCTTGGGGTGCTACCCAGAACTCTCGACAGAACTGCCGGAACTGTTAATTTTTCTACCCTCGGACTTAGAAATTTTCGAAACGTTGGAACGAAAAATCGACGATATCTTTTTGTATATTCATTTCACGGCTACGAGTGATAAGAACTATTGTTAGAACTCTTGGGGTGCTATTCAGAACTGTCGACAGAACTGCCGGAACTGTTAAAAATTTTTCGCCCTCGGGACTTAGAAATTTT
>NW_012059071.1:0-325 GCF_000956235.1 Wasmannia auropunctata | reverse complement strand
GCTATACGAAGTTATTACGTCACCCCCGACGTCCGTTCGCCTCGATAGCGGAGAATTTTCGGCGCCGGAGGTAATCGCGGCGAAAGCAACACGCCGCGCGGGACTTAGAAAATTTTCGGCTCGGTCGGGTCCGGAGGTAAACCTGGCCGATCTACGCTTCCCCGCTAAAGCCCTTAATGTTACGTCGATTCGCGTGCCCGCACGTTTATTCGGCCACCCTAGTGCCCCGTGCACCCCCGTCGTCCGTTCGCCTCGATAGCGGAGAATTTTTGGCGCCGGAGGTAATCGCGGCGAAAGCAACACGCCGCGCGAAAGCAACACGCCA
>NW_012059070.1:0-341 GCF_000956235.1 Wasmannia auropunctata | reverse complement strand
GTGCCTTGTCGACTCAGTGCGCCCGCGACGTTCCCACCGCTCAAACGTCGATTCTCGCCGTTTGAAGCTCGGAAACGTCGTATCCTTGCGTTCGCGGCGTTTCCACCATTCAAACGTCGAATCTCGACGTGCGAAGCCGCGGAACCGCCGGATCCGAGCGCCCGCGACGTTCCCACCGCTCAAACGTCGATTCTCGCCGTTTGAAGCTCGGAAACGTCGTATCCTTGCGTTCGCGGCGTTTCCACCATTCAAACGTCGAATCTCGACGTGCGAAGCGCGGAACCGCCGGATCCGAGCGCCCGCGACGTTCCCACCGCTCAAACGATCGTATAACTTCGTAT
>NW_012059069.1:0-442 GCF_000956235.1 Wasmannia auropunctata | reverse complement strand
CATACATTATACGAAGTTATACGATGACGTTCCCACCGCTCAAACGTCGATTCTCGCCGTTTGAAGCTCGGAAACGTCGTATCCTTGCGTTCGCGGCGTTTCCACCATTCAAACGTCGAATCTCGACGTGCGAAGCGCGGAACCGCCGGATCCGAGCGCCCGCGACGTTCCCACCGCTCAAACGTCGATTCTCGCCGTTTGAAGCTCGGAAACGTCGTATCCTTGCGTTCGCGGCGTTTCCACCATTCAAACGTCGAATCTCGACGTGCGAAGCGCGGAACCGCCGGATCCGAGCGCCCGCGACGTTCCCGACCGACGTCAAACGTCCGAGGTTACTCGGCCGTTTGAAGCTCGGAAACGTCGTATCCTTGCGTTCGCGGCGTTTCCACCATTCAAACGTCGAATCTCGACGTGCGAAGCGCGGAACCGCCGGATCCGAGCG
>NW_012059068.1:0-334 GCF_000956235.1 Wasmannia auropunctata | reverse complement strand
ATGCTATACGAAGTTGTTTCGTCTATCGGTTTCGTGGTCGTATTTAACCTTAAATGGAGTTTACCACCCACTTAGAGCTGCACTTTCAAGCAACCCGACTTTAAGGAGAGATCCTCCCGAGACGCGCACCGGTCGCTACGGACCTGGCACCCTCTGCAGGTAAGTGGCCCCATTCAAGATGGACTTGGACGCGACGCGGCACTTCGGGATAAACGGACCCTCCCAAACACCACATTTCCCTGCGGCGGAACCGCGGGATTCGGCGCTGGGGTCGTTCCTGTTCGCTCGCCGCTACTAAGGAAATCCTAGTTAGTTTCTTTTCCTCCGCTTAATA
>NW_012059067.1:0-331 GCF_000956235.1 Wasmannia auropunctata | reverse complement strand
GGCGGTTCCGCGCTTCGCACGTCGAGATTCGACGTTTGAATGGTCGGAAACGTCCCGCGAACGCAACGGTATACGACGTTTCCGAGCCTCAAACGTCGAGAATCGACGTTTGAGCGTTGGAACGTTCGTCGGGCGCTCGGATCCGGCGGTTCCGCGCTTCGCACGTCGAGATTCGACGTTTGAATGGTGGAAACGCCCGCGAACGCAAGGATACGACGTTTCCGAGCTTCAAACGGCGAGAATCGACGTTTGAGCGGTGGGAACGTCGCGGGCGCTCGGATCCGGCGGTTCCGCGCTTCGCACGTCGAGATTCGACGTTTGAATGGTGGAA
>NW_012059066.1:0-493 GCF_000956235.1 Wasmannia auropunctata | reverse complement strand
CGCAAGGATACGACGTTTCCGAGCTTCAAACGGCGAGAATCGACGTTTGAGCGTGGGAACGTCGCGGGCGCTCGTATACGGCGGTTCCGCGCTTCGCACGTCGAGATTCGAACGTTTTGAATGGTGAAACGCCGCGAATGCAAGGATACGACGTTTCCGTAGCTTCAAACGGACGAGAATCGACGATTTGAGCGGTGGGAACGTCGCGGGCGCTCGTATACGTCGGTTCCGCGCTTCGCACGTCGAGATTCGACGTTTGAATGGTAGAAACGCCGCGAACGCAAGGATACGACGTTTCCGACGCTTCCAAACGGCGAGAACTTCGACGTTTGAGCGGTTAGGGAACGTCGCGGGCGCTCGTATACGGCGGTTCCGCGCTTCGCACGCGAGATTCGACGTTTGAATGGTAGAAACGCCGCGAACGCAAGGATACGACGTTTCCGAGCTTCAAACGGCGAGAATCGACGTTTGAGCGGTGGGAACGTCGCGGGCA
>NW_012059065.1:0-479 GCF_000956235.1 Wasmannia auropunctata | reverse complement strand
CGGATCCGAGCGCCCGCGACGTTCCCACCGCTCAAACGTCGATTCTCGCCGTTTGAAGCTCGGAAACGTCGTATCCTTGCGTTCGCGGCGTTTCCACCATTCAAACGTCGAATCTCGACGTGCGAAGCGCGGAACCGCCGGATCCGAGCGCCCGCGACGTTCCCACCGCTCAAACGTCGATTCTCGCCGTTTGAAGCTCGGAAACGTCGTATCCTTGCGTTCGCGGCGTTTCCACCATTCAAACGTCGAATCTCGACGTGCGAAAGCGCGGAACCGCCGGATACCGAGCGCCCGCGAACGTTCCCAACCGCCCAAACGGTACGAGTTCTCGCCGTTTGTAAGCGAGGAAACGTACGTATCCTTGCGTTCGCGGCGTTTCTTACCATTCAAACGTCGAATCTCGACGTGCGAAGACGCGGAACCGCCGGATCGAGCGCCGCGACGTTCCACCGCTCAATCGTCGATTCTCGCCGTTTGAA
>NW_012059064.1:0-560 GCF_000956235.1 Wasmannia auropunctata | reverse complement strand
CGGATCCGGCGGTTCCGCGCTTCGCACGTCGAGATTCGAACGTTTGAATAGGTGGAAAACGCCGCGAACGCAAAGGATTACGACGTTTCCGAAGCTTCAAACGGCGAGAATCGACGTTTGAAGCGGTGGGAACGGCGCGGGCGCTCGGATCCGACGGTTCCGCGCTTCGCACGTCGAGATTCGACGTTTGAATGGTGGAAACGCCGCGAACGCAAGGATACGACGTTTCCGAGCTTCAAACGGCGAGAATCGACGTTTGAGCGTGGACGTACGCGGCGCGTCGGATCCGGCGGGTTCCGCGGCTTCGCACGTCGAGATTCGACGTTTGAATGGTGGAAACGCCGCGAACGCAAGGATACGACGTTTCCGAGCTTCAAACGGCGAGAATCGACGTTTGAGCGTCTGGGAACGTCGCGGGTCGTCGGATCCGGCGGGTTCCGCGGCTTCGCACGTCGAGATTCGACGTTTGAATGGTGGAAACGCCGCGAACGCAAGGATACGACGTTTCCGAGCTTCAAACGGCGAGAATCGACGTTTGAGCGACTGAGTCGACAAGGCAC
>NW_012059063.1:0-518 GCF_000956235.1 Wasmannia auropunctata | reverse complement strand
TATCCCCTGTGTGCCTTGTCGACTCAGTAACGCAAGGATACGACGTTTCCGAGCTTCAAACGGCGAGAATCGACGTTTGAGCGGTGGGAACGTCGCGGGCGCTCGGATCCGGCGGTTCCGCGCTTCGCACGTCGAGATTCGACGTTTGAATGGTGGAAACGCCGCGAACGCAAGGATACGACGTTTCCGAGCTTCAAACGGCGAGAATCGACGTTTGAGCGGTGGGAACGTCGCGGGCGCTCGGATCCGGCGGTTCCGCGCTTCGCACGTCGAGATTCGACGTTTGAATGGTGGAAACGCCGCAACGTAATAACTTCGTATAGCATACGACGTTTCCGAGCTTCAAACGGCGAGAATCGACGTTTGAGCGGTGGGAACGTCGCGGGCGCTCGGATCCGGCGGTTCCGCGCTTCGCACGTCGAGATTCGACGTTTGAATGGTGGAAACGCCGCGAACGCAAGGATACGACGTTTCCTAGGTTCAAAAGGCGAGAATCGACGTTTGAGCGGTGGGAACGT
>NW_012059062.1:0-303 GCF_000956235.1 Wasmannia auropunctata | reverse complement strand
ATCCTTGCGTTCGCGGCGTTTCTACCATTCAAACGTCGAATCTCGACGTGCGAAGCGCGGAACCGCCGGATCCGAGCGCCCGCGACGTTCCCACCGTTCCAAACGTCGATTCTCGCCGTTTGAAGACTCGAAAACGTCGTATCCTTGCGTTCGCGGCGTTTCCACCATTCAAACGTCGAATCTCGACGTGCGAAGCGCGGAACCGCCGGATCCGAGCGCCCGCGACGTTCCCACCGCTCAAACGTCGATTCTCGCCGTTTGAATGTATAACTTCGTATAACTTGTATTGCGTATTACCGAACG
>NW_012059061.1:0-360 GCF_000956235.1 Wasmannia auropunctata | reverse complement strand
GGCACGTCGTAGATATCCCCTGTGTGCCTTGTCGACTCAGTCGCAAGGATACGACGTTTCCGAGCTTCAAACGGCGAGAATCGACGTTTGAGCGGTGGGAACGTCGCGGGCGCTCGGATCCGGCGGTTCCGCGCTTCGCACGTCGAGATTCGACGTTTGAATGGTAGAAACGCCGCGAACGCAAGGATACGACGTTTCCGAGCTTCAAACGGCGAGAATCGACGTTTGAGCGGTGGGAACGTCGCGGGCGCTCGGATCCGGCGGTTCCGCGCTTCGCACGTCGAGATTCGACGTTTGAATGGTGGAAACGCCGCGAACGCAAGGATACGACGTTTATCGTATAACTTCGTATAATGTATG
>NW_012059059.1:0-357 GCF_000956235.1 Wasmannia auropunctata | reverse complement strand
TCCCCTGTGTGCCTTGTCGACTCAGTTCAAACGTCGATTCTCGCCGTTTGAAGCTCGGAAACGTCGTATCCTTGCGTTCGCGGCGTTTCCACCATTCAAACGTCGAATCTCGACGTGCGAAGCGCGGAACCCGCCGGACTCCGAGCGCCCGTCGACGTTCCCACCGCTCAAACGTCGATTCTCGCCGTTTGAAGCTCGGAAACGTCGTATCCTTGCGTTCGCGGCGTTTCCACCATTCAAACGTCGAATCTCGACGTGCGAAGCGCGGAACCGCCGGATCCGAGCGCCCGCGACGTTCCCACCGCTCAAACGTCGATTCTCGCCGTTTGAAGCTATCGTATAACTTCGTATAATGTA
>NW_012059058.1:0-667 GCF_000956235.1 Wasmannia auropunctata | reverse complement strand
AGTTATACGATGACGTTTCCGAGCTTCAAACGGCGAGAATCGACGTTTGAGCGGTGGGAACGTCCGCGGGCCGCTCGGATCCCGGCGGTTCCGCGCTTCGCACGTTCGAGATTCGACGTTTGAATGGTGGAAACGCCGCGAACGTCAAGGATACGACGTTTTCCGAGCTTCAAACGGCGAGAATCGACGTTTTGAGCGGTGGGAACGTCGCGGGCGCTCGGATCCGGCGGTTCCGCGCTTCGCACGTCGAGATTCGACGTTTGAATGGTGGAAACGCCGCGAACGCAAGGATACGACGTTTCCGAGCTTTCAAACGGCGAGAATTCGACGTTTTGAGACGGTGGGAACGTCGCGGGCGTCTACGGATCCGGCGGTTCCGCGCTTCGCACGTCGAGATTCGACGTTTGAATCGTAGAAACGCCGCGAACGCAAGGATCCGGCGGTTCCGCGCTTCGCACGTCGAGATTCGACGTTTGAATGGTAGAAACGCCGCGAACGCAAGGATACGACGTTTCCGAGCTTCAAACGGCGAGAATCGACGTTTGAGCGGTGGTAACGTCGCGGGCGCTCGGATCCGGCGGTTCCGCGCTTCGCACGTCGAGATTCGACGTTTGAATGGTAGAAACGCCGCGAACGCAAACTGAGTCGACAAGGCACACAGGGGATA
>NW_012059057.1:0-459 GCF_000956235.1 Wasmannia auropunctata | reverse complement strand
TATCCCCTGTGTGCCTTGTCTACCGCCGGTTCCGAGCGCCCGCGACGTTCCCACCGCTCAAACGTCGATTCTCGCCGTTTGAAGCGTCGTATCCTTGCGTTCGCGGCGTTTCCACCATTCAAACGTCGAATCTCGACGTGCGAAGCGCGGAACCGCCGGATCCGAGCGCCCGCGACGTTCCCACCGCTCAAACGTCGATTCTCGCCGTTTGAAGCTCGGAAGCGTCGTATCCTTGCGTTCGCGGCGTTTCCACCATTCAAACGTCGAATCTCGACGTGCGAAGCGCGGAACCGCCGGATCCGAGCGCACGCGACGTTCCCACCGCTCAATCGTCGATTCTCGCCGTTTGAAGCTCGGAAACGTCGTATCCTTGCGTTCGCGGCGTTTCTACCATTCAAACGTCGAACGTAATAACTTCGTATAGCATACAACTGAGTCGACAAGGCACACAGGGGGATA
>NW_012059056.1:0-436 GCF_000956235.1 Wasmannia auropunctata | reverse complement strand
GCCTTGTCGACTCAGTTCTCGACGTGCGAAGCGCGGAACCGCCGGATCCGAGCGCCCGCGACGTTCCCACCGCTCAAACGTCGATTCTCGCCGTTTGAAGCTCGGAAACGTCGTATCCTTCGCGTTCCGCGGCGTTTCCACCATTCAAACGTCGAATCTCGACGTGCGAAGCGCGGAACCGCCGGATCCGAGCGCCCGCGACGTTCCCACCGCTCAAACGTCGATTCTCGCCGTTTGAAGCTCGGAAACGTCGTATCCTTGCGTTCGCGGCGTTTCCACCATTCAAACGTCGAATCTCGACGTGCGAAGCGCGGAACCGCCGGATCCGAGCGCCCGCGACGTTCCCACCGCTCAAACGTCGATTCTCGCCGTTTGAAGCTCGGAAACGTCGTATCCTTGCGTTCGCGGCGTACGTAATAACTTCGTATAGCATACA
>NW_012059055.1:0-388 GCF_000956235.1 Wasmannia auropunctata | reverse complement strand
CGAAGCGCGGAACCGCCGGATCCGAGCGCCCGCGACGTTCCCACCGCTCAAACGTCGATTCTCGCCGTTTGAAGCTCGGAAACGTCGTATCCTTGCGTTTGCCGGCGTTTCCACCATTCAAACGTCGAATCTCGACGTGCGAAGCGCGGAACCGCCGGATCCGAGCGCCCGCGACGTTCCCACCGCTCAAACGTCGATTCTCGCCGTTTGAAGCTCGGAAACGTCGTATCCTTGCGTTCGCGGCGTTTCTACCATTCAAACGTCGAATCTCGACGTGCGAAGCGCGGAACCGCCGGATCCGAGCGCCCGCGACGTTCCCACCGCTCAAACGTCGATTCTCGCCGTTTGAAGCTCGGAAACGTCATCGTATAACTTCGTATAATGTATG
>NW_012059054.1:0-608 GCF_000956235.1 Wasmannia auropunctata | reverse complement strand
ATATTGCACTCCGGCCTGCGGACTCTGCAGGCGGAAAAGGCGGCTTTGGCGCAGCTGATGGCGCAGCTTTCGGGCCGTTTGGCGCTGCCTTTTCAACAGGCGGCGCAGCTGATGCGGGAAGCTAAGGGGCGCATTATCGTAACAGGCTTGGGGAAAAGCGGCCATATCGGCGCGAAAATAGCGGCGACTTTCGCCTCCACCGGCGCGCCTGCTTTTTTTGTCCACGCGGCGGAGGCTAATCACGGCGATTTGGGCATGATAAGCCAAGATGATATTGTGCTGGCTTTATCTTGGTCGGGCGAGACGGTTGAACTGAGCGGCATTGTCAATCATGCGCGCCGCTTTAATATTCCGCTGATAGCCATAACTTCAGGCGAGCATTCGGTTTTGGGGCGGCAAGCCGATATTCTGCTGCTGCTGCCGAAAGCGGCGGAAGCCTGCCCGCACGGTTTGGCGCCGACAAGCTCCACCGCCATGCAGCTGGCTTTGGGCGATGCGCTGGCGGTGGCAATGCTGGAAGCGCGGCATTTTTCTGCCCGTGATTTTAAAATTATCACCCCGGGGGTTCTTTGGGCGCGGCTTTGCGCCCTTTAAGCGATATTATGCAC
>NW_012059053.1:0-575 GCF_000956235.1 Wasmannia auropunctata | reverse complement strand
AGATGCCTAAGTGACTGGAGTTCAGACGTGTGCTCTTCCGATCTCGGATCCGGCGGTTCGGCGCTTCGCACGTCGAGATTCGACGTTTGAATGGTGGAAACGCCGCGAACGCAAGGATACGACGTTTCCGAGCTTCAAACGGCGAGAATCGACGTTTGAGCGGTGGGAACGTCTCGGGCGCTCGTATCCCCTGTGTGCCTTGTCGACTCAGTGCACGTCGAGATTCGACGTTTGAATGGTGGAAACGCCGCGAACGCAAGGATACGACGTTTCCGAGCTTCAAACGGCGAGAATCGACGTTTGAGCGGTGGGAACGTCGCGGGCGCTCGGATCCGGCGGTTCCGCGCTTCGCACGTCGAGATTCGACGTTTGAATGGTGGAAACGCCGCGAACGCAAGGATACGACGTTTCCGAGCTTCAAACGGCGAGAATCGACGTTTGAGCGGTGGGAACGTCGCGGGCGCTCGGATCCGGCGGTTCCGCGCTTCGCACGTCGAGATTCGACGTTTGAATGGTGGAAACGCCGCGAACGCAAGGATACGAACGTAATAACTTCGTATGACGTAATAACTTCG
>NW_012059052.1:0-406 GCF_000956235.1 Wasmannia auropunctata | reverse complement strand
TATCCCCTGTGTGCCTTGTCGACTCAGTCTTTCGTGCGTGTATGATCTCAGAAATAACTTAATTAATAAGCTACGGAAAGTAATACGTACGCTTGTCTAACGCGCGCATATCAAAGAGAACAAAAAAGTTAGTCAAAATATTAAATTTTGTACTTTAATACATGTAAATTTTATATTTACGAATGAAATATATTTTAACTATATATATTTTATCTTCTGGACAACTTCTATTTAGCAGATGTATCACTGGTATATATCTGTTACTAATAAATGTTCATAGATCATCACGAAGCAACAGTTCCCGGACGATCATAAAGGTTAAGCAGCGTTGGACTAGGTACATAACTTGGATGGGTGACCGCTTAGAAATACAAACTAAAATTAGTTTCCAAACCTATTTTTTAAA
>NW_012059051.1:0-459 GCF_000956235.1 Wasmannia auropunctata | reverse complement strand
AGACTTCGACGTTTTGAACTTGGTGGAAACGCCGCGAACGCAAGGATACGACGTTTCCTCGCTTCAAACGGCGAGAATCGACGTTTTGAGCGGTGGGAAACGTCGCGGGCGCTCGGATCCGGCGGTTCCGCCCGCTTTCGCACCGTTCGAGATTTCGACGTTTTGAATGGTGGAAACGCCGTCGAACGCAAGGGATACGACGTTTTCCCGAGCTTCAAACGGCGAGAATCGACGTTTTGAGCGGTGGGAACGTCGCGGGCGCTCGGATCCGGCGGTTCCGCGCTTCGCACGTCGAGATTCGTACGTTTAGAATGTGGAAAACGCCGCGAAACGCAAGGGATACGACGTTTTCCGAGCTTCAAAACGGCGAGAATCGACGTTTTGAGCGGTGGGAACGTCGCGGGCGCTCGGATCCGGCGGTTTCCGACGCTTCGCACGTACGAGATTCGACGTTTTGAA
>NW_012059050.1:0-501 GCF_000956235.1 Wasmannia auropunctata | reverse complement strand
TATCCCCTGTGTGCCTTGTCGACTCAGTTGTATGCTATACGAAGTTATTACGTCGCGGGCGCTCGGATCCGGCGGTTCCGCGCTTCGCACGTCGAGATTCGACGTTTGAATGGTAGAAACGCCGCGAACGCAAGGATACGACGTTTCCGAGCTTCAAACGGCGAGAATCGACGTTTGAGCGGTGGGAACGTCGCGGTGTTACGTCACGGAATACTCGTTACGCAATGCCGGAGAGGGTGATCACGGGCACCAAGTTTATTTATCCGACTGTAACTTACCGTAAGTCTCCTTCCGCTTTGTATACCTCGGTTACAAGACGGTTGGTGCTCTCTTTTTGAGGCTACCTGCGATGCCGGCACTACCTCGGGATTGAGAGCCAAAGATCGATAGGGAGCGTCAACGGGGAATACGAGAAAACACACACAGGGGGGAAGAATCTTTATTAAATTCAAGAGTAGAGTAGTGGTTATTTATTATTCGTATTCATAAGTACATTATTAA
>NW_012059049.1:0-370 GCF_000956235.1 Wasmannia auropunctata | reverse complement strand
TATCCCCTGTGTGCCTTGTCGACTCAGTCGAATCTCGACGTGCGAAGCGCGGAACCGCCGGATCCGAGCGCCCGCGACGTTCCCACCGCTCAAACGTCGATTCTCGCCGTTTGAAGCTCGGAAACGTCGTATCCTTGCGTTCGCGGCGTTTCCACCATTCAAACGTCGAATCTCGACGTGCGAAGCGCGGAACCGCCGGATCCGAGCGCCCGCGACGTTCCCACCGCTCAAACGTCGATTCTCGCCGTTTGAAGCTCGGAAACGTCGTATCCTTGCGTTCGCGGCGTTTCCACCATTCAAACGTCGAATCTCGACGTGCGAAGCGCGGAACCGCCGGATCCGAGCACGTAATAACTTCGTATAGCATACA
>NW_012059048.1:0-482 GCF_000956235.1 Wasmannia auropunctata | reverse complement strand
TCCGAGCGCGAGACCGAACGAGACGCTAACCTGACCGAGCGCTAACCTGACCGAGCGCTAACCTGACCGAGCGCTAGCCCGACGTGTCAGGCGAGGCACTTGGCCGCTGAGCGCCTGTCGGCCCCGTCGGCGAAAGCAACACGCGGCGCGGGACTTAGCCGCGGAGCGCGCCACAGACCCGCCGGCGGTAGGCCCGACGTACGCGCTAGCCTAACCGTAGACGCTAACCTGACACCGAGCGCGAGACCGAACGAGCGCTAACCTGACCGAGCGCTAACCTGACCGAGCGCTAACCTGACCGAGCGCGAGCCCGACGGGTCAGGCGAGGTACTTGGCCGTGGAGCGCCTGTCGGCCCCGTCGGCGAAAGCAACACGCGGCGAGAAAGCAACACGCCGCGAGGGACTTAGAAAATTTTCGGCTCGGTCGGGTCCGGAGGTAAACCTGGCCGATCTACGCTTCCCCGCTAAAGCCCTTAATGTTA
>NW_012059047.1:0-467 GCF_000956235.1 Wasmannia auropunctata | reverse complement strand
AAGATTAAAGCCATGCATGTCTCAGTGCATGCCGAATTAAAGGTGAAACCGCGAATGGGCTCAATTAAATCAGTTATGGTTCATTAGATTGTACCCACATTTACTTGGATAACTGTGGTAATTCTAGAGCTAATACATGCAAAACNGAGTCCCGACCAGTGATGGAAGGGTACGCTTTTATTAGATCAAAACCTAATCGGTGGCGGGTACGGTCTCCGTCCGTCCACCGTTTATTTGGTGACTCTGAATAACTTTGTGCTGTATCGCACGGTCCTAGCACCGGCGACGCTATCTTTCAAAATGTCTGCCTTATCAACTGTCGATGGTAGGTTCTGCGCCTACCATGGGTTGTAACGGGTTAACGGGGAAATCAGGGTTTCGATTCCGGAGAGGGAGCCCTTGAGAAACGGCTACCACATCCAAGGAAAGGCAGCAGGCGCGCAAATTACCCACTCCCGGCACGGGGA
>NW_012059046.1:0-540 GCF_000956235.1 Wasmannia auropunctata | reverse complement strand
CAGTCTTCTCCAGGTGACTTGGTCGTTATTTTGCGCTATGATATCCCGATTGTCAACCAGGTAATGAATATTGCAAAAGCGTTCTCTCCTGAGTTTATGGACATATCGACGCCTATAATATCGGTCGACGGCTTTGATAGGGCGTCTGATAATGTGATTGGCGTTATCTGCGATCGTAATGCTCTGGTCATTAAAGAGCAGATGAGACTTCTCACGCGCTCTGAAAATGCTGCAGCGCTGTACCGGAACTATTTCTTCCATATCTGGCAGATGTATTACGGATCGGCAATTAAACCGATGATCTTCCTCACAAAGTAAGATCAGAACAGCTCGCAAGTTTGAAACACAAGCCCCTTACTTGCGAGCTCGGTAGCTCACCGCCATTATTGCTATCTCGGTAGCTCACCGCCATTATTGCTATCTCGGGACCTGGCGGCTCGGTAGCTCACCGCCATTATTGCTATGACGATAGGACTGACATATCAATAACTATCGTCATAACGTCATAGAATAGTTTATACTAGCATAGACTATGAGCTA
>NW_012059045.1:0-435 GCF_000956235.1 Wasmannia auropunctata | reverse complement strand
TATCCCCTGTGTGCCTTGTCGACTCAGTTATACGAAGTTATTACGTACAAATCAAGACAATGGTGTGCCAACGAACATTGCTTAATATCGAACTGAACTGAACTCTCACACACTACGCCCTCTCTCGCTCTCTCGATCTATCGATCTGTTACTGCTCTCGATCTGAGCCACTAACTTAACGCGGAAACTTTAATTACAGAAATAAACCTTAACAGATAGTGAATAAATGGCGCGCGCGAAGCGCGCGTTGTTTTGTTCTAGAAAAAATTTAAAAAATAATCGAACAAAATGAGAAAAAAATTTAATTAAAAAGAAAATTTATGTAAAAATTGGCGCTGCCAAATGTTTAAAAATTTTTAAATGGATTTTAATAATGATTTGGGAGAAAATATATACAAGTAGTACTATTTATAATACTATTAATATTACTACTGA
>NW_012059043.1:0-451 GCF_000956235.1 Wasmannia auropunctata | reverse complement strand
GGGTGGGACGGAGATACCGCGGGAGGGAGAGAGAAATTGCAACGGGGTCTGCGCTGGAACCTCCTTTCGCGACTCCGCATCTAGTTATACCTATGTGTTATCATTTACCGTTGTATGGAGATGCGATAATGTTAATACACTACGCAAAAAAATTAGGGGAGCACTTTAAAAACTGCAAATTTTGTCGATTTTCAGAAACCAATATCTCGGCTTCCAGGAATCGCAGGACATTGTTTCTTAGCGCGTTTTGAAGGGTAAGGCCTCTACTTTAAAATGGCCTAAGTGAGATTTTTCGTCCCAATAAACTGTTTTTTTCACAAAAACCAAAAGCAGAGAGTGTTTGAGTCTTAAAAATGTTATGACATTGCAGCCTTTCATGGGCAAAGCAACAACGAGGCGAGAAACGTCACTACATTAGTTTTGAAGCCGAAAACATTCCCTTTAAAATGGA
>NW_012059042.1:0-385 GCF_000956235.1 Wasmannia auropunctata | reverse complement strand
AAACCACGATATGTTATCTTTGCCTTGCAGACTGGTCGAAAGAACGTCATGTCTAAAGTGCCTTTTTATTAGATGAATGTAAATTAACCAATGTGAAACTTCATTTAAATTCAGAATTTTATCCGTACGACGACTTAAATCTAGACTTTGATAAAAACAGATACGCCATCCTGTTTGATATGTATGCTCGTTTTCGTAAAACTTATTACGGATGCACAAACGATGAAACGCTCTTAACCGTAGGTTCATTTTTGGAGAATGGACCTTTCGTAGTCATTGACTGCACGCGACAAAACGAGTCCGTCAAGAGCGCTACCGTGGATATGCAAATAGAATTTGACTGTAAAGAAAATGTGGAGAATACTACAGCCTATTGTCTTATCTA
>NW_012059041.1:0-416 GCF_000956235.1 Wasmannia auropunctata | reverse complement strand
TCGATTCTCGCCGTTTGAAGCTCGGAAACGTCGTATCCTTGCGTTCGCGGCGTTTCCACCATTCAAACGTCGAATCTCGACGTGCGAAGCGCGGAACCGCCGGATCCGAGCGCCCGCGACGTTCCCACCGCTCAAACGTCGATTCTCGCCGTTTGAAGCTCGGAAACGTCGTATCCTTGCGTTCGCGGCGTTTCCACCATTCAAACGTCGAATCTCGACGTGCGAAGCGCGGAACCGCCGGATCCGAGCGCCCGCGACTATCCCACCGCTCAAACGTCGATTCTCGCCGTTTGAAGCTCGGAAACGTCGTATCCTTGCGTTCGCGGCGTTTCCACCATTCAAACGTCGAATCTCGACGTGCGAAGCGCGGAACCGCCGGATCCGAGCGCCCGCGCCGTTCCCACCGCTCAAACGTC
>NW_012059040.1:0-509 GCF_000956235.1 Wasmannia auropunctata | reverse complement strand
AACACGCCGCGCGAAAGCAACACGCCGCGCGGGACTTAGAAAATTTTCGGCTCGGTCGGGTCCGGAGGTAAACCTGGCCGATCGACGCTTCCCCGCTAGCCCCCTTAATATTACGTCGATTCGCGTGCCCGCACGTTTATTCGGCCACCCTACACCCCGTGCTACCCCGTCGTCCGTTCGCCCGATAGCGTAAGAATTTACGGCGTCCGGAGGTAATCGCGGACGAAAGCAACACGCCGCGCGAAAGCAACACGCCGCGCGGGACTAGAAAATTTCGGCTCGGTCGGGTCCGGAGGTAAACCTGGCCGATCGACGATTCCCCGCTACGCCCCCTTAATATTACGCCGATTCGCGTGCCCGTCCGTTTACTTCGGGCCACCCTACCTACCCCCGTGCACCCCGTCGTCCGTTCGCCCCGATAGCGAAGAACTTTCGGCGCCTGAGGTAAGTCGCGGCGAAAGGCAACGACGCCGCGCGAAAAGCAACACGCCGCGCGGGACTTTAGAAAA
>NW_012059039.1:0-518 GCF_000956235.1 Wasmannia auropunctata | reverse complement strand
ATTATACGAAGTTATACGATCCGGCAATTCCGCGCTTCGCACGTCGAGATTCGACGTTTGAACTGGTGGAAACGCCGCGAACGCAAGGATACGACGTTTCCGAGCTTCAAACGGCGAGAATCGACGTTTGAGCGGTGGGAACGTCGCGGGCGCTCGGATCCGGCGGTTCCGCGCTTCGCACGTCGAGATTCGACGTTTGACTGGTGGAAACGCCGCGAACGCAAGGATACGACGTTTCCGAGCTTCAAACGGCGAGAATCGACGTTTGAGCGGTGGGAACGTCGCGGGCGCTCGGATCCGGCGGTTCCGCGCTTCGCACGTCGAGATTCGACGTTTGAACTGGTGGAAACGCCGCGAACGCAAGGATACGACGTTTCCGAGCTTCAAACGGCGAGAATCGACGTTTGAGCGGTGGGAACGTCGCGGGCGCTCGGATCCGGCGGTTCCGCGCTTCGCACGTCGAGATTCGACGTTTGAATGGTGGAAACGCCGCGAACGATCGTATAACTTCGTATAAT
>NW_012059038.1:0-364 GCF_000956235.1 Wasmannia auropunctata | reverse complement strand
CCGAAGTCGCCCGCGACGTTCCCACCGCTCAAACGTCGATTACTCGCCGTTTTGAAGCTTCGGAAAACGTCGTATACCTTGCGTTCGCGGCGTTTCCACCATTCAAACGTCGAATCTCGACGTTGCAAAGCGCGGAACCGCCGGATCCGAGCGACCCGTCGACGTTCCCACCGCTCAAACGTCGATTCTCGTCCGTTTGAAGACTCGGAAACGTCGTATCCTTGCGTTCGCGGCGTTTCCTACCATTACAAACGTCGAATCTCGACGTGCGAAGGGCGGAACCGCCGGATCCGAGCGCCCGCGACGTTCCCACCGCTCAAACGTCGATTCTCGCCGTTTGAAGCTCGGAAACGTCGTATCCTTG
>NW_012059037.1:0-415 GCF_000956235.1 Wasmannia auropunctata | reverse complement strand
TATCCCCTGTGTGCCTTGTCGACTCTCGACGTGCGAAGCGCGGAACCGCCGGATTCCGAAGCGCCCGCGACGTTCCCACCGCTCAAACGTCGATTCTCGCCGTTTGAAGCGAGGAAACGTCGTATCCTTGCGTTCGCGGCGTTTCTACCATTCAAACGTCGAATCTCGACGTGCGAAGCGCGGAACCGCCGGATCCGAGCGCCCGCGACGTTCCCACCGCTCAAACGTCGATTCTCGCCGTTTGAACGCGAGGAAACGTCGTATCCTTGCGTTCGCGGCGTTTCTACCATTCAAACGTCGAATCTCGACGTGCGAAGCGCGGAACCGCCGGATCCGAGCGCCCGCGACGTTCCCACCGCTCAAACGTCGATTCTCGCCGTTTGAAGCGAGGAAAACGTAATAACTTCGTATAGCA
>NW_012059036.1:0-597 GCF_000956235.1 Wasmannia auropunctata | reverse complement strand
TCGATTCTCGCCGTTTGAAGCTCGGAAACGTCGTATCCTTGCGTTCGCGGCGTTTCCACCATTCAAACGTCGAATCTCGACGTGCGAAGCGCGGAACCGCCGGATCCGAGCGCCCGCGACGTTCCCACCGCTACCAACGTCGATTCTCGTCCGTTTGAGCGTACGGAAACGTCGTACTCCTTGCGTTCGCGGCGTTTCCACCATTCGAAACGTCGAATCTCGACGTGCGAAGCGCGGAACCGCCGGATCCGAGCGCCCGCGACGTTCCCACCGTTCAACGTCGATTCTCGCCGTTTGAAGCTCGGAAACGTCGTATCCTTGCGTTCGCGGCGTTTCTACCCATTCCCAAACGTCGAATCCTTCGACGTGCGAAGCCCGCGAACCGTCCGGATCCGAGCGCCCGCGACGTTCCCACGTCTCAACGTCGATTCTCGCCGTTTGAAGCTCGGAAACGTCGTATCCTTGCGTTCGCGGCGTTTCTACCATTCAAACGTCGAATCTCGACGTGCGAAGCGCGGAACCGCCGGATCCGAGCGCCCGCGACGTTCCCACCGCTCAAACGTCGATTCTCGCCGTTTGAAGCTCGGAAACGTCGTA
>NW_012059035.1:0-340 GCF_000956235.1 Wasmannia auropunctata | reverse complement strand
TGCTCTTCCGATCTCACGCGAATCGACGTAATATAAAGGTCGCTTGCGGGGAAGCGTCGATCGGTCAGGTTTACCTCCGGACCCGACAGAGCCAAAAATTTTCTAAGTCACGCGCGGCGTGTTGCTTTCGCGCGGCGTGTTTCTTTCGCCGACGTTTACCTCCGGCGCCGAAAATTCTCCGCTATCGGAGGCGAACGGGACGACGGGGGTGCACGGGGGCACTTGAGTGGCCGAACAGACGTGCGGGCACGCGAATTGACGTAATATTTAAGGGCGCTAGCGGGGAAGCGTCGATCGGTCAGGTTTACCTCTGGACCCGACAGAACCAAAAATTTTCTAA
>NW_012059034.1:0-508 GCF_000956235.1 Wasmannia auropunctata | reverse complement strand
AAACGGCGAGAATCGACGTTTGTGCGGTGGTAACGTCGCGGGCGCTCGGATCCGACGGTTCCGCGCTTCGCACGTCGAGATTCGACGTTTGAATGGTGGAAACGCCGCGGAACGCAAGGATACGACGTTTCCGAGCTTCAAACGGCGAGAATCGACCGTTTTGACGCGGTTGGGAACGTCGCGGGCGCTCGGATTCCGGCGGTTCCGTCGCGTTCGACAACGTTCCGAGATTCGACGTTTGAATGGTAGAAACGCGCGAGCGCAAGGATACGACGTTTCCGAGCTTCAAACGGCGAGAATCGACGTTTGAGCGGTGGGAACGTCGCGGGCGCTCGGATCCGGCGGTTCCGCGCTTCGCACGTCGAGATTCGACGTTTGAATGGTAGAAACGCCGCGAACGCAAGGATACGACCTTTCCGAGCTTAAAACGGCGAGAATCGACGTTTAGAGCGGTGGGAAACGTCGACGGTCGCTCGGATCCGGCGGTTCCGTCGCTTCGCACGTCGAA
>NW_012059033.1:0-449 GCF_000956235.1 Wasmannia auropunctata | reverse complement strand
TATCCCCTGAACGCCGCGAACACAAGGATACGACGTTTCCGAGCTTCAAACGGCGAGAATCGACGTTTGAGCGGTGGGAACGTTCGCGGGCGCTCGGATCCGGCGGTTCCGCGCTTCGCACATCGAGATTCGACGTTTGAATGGTAGGAACGCCGCGAACGCAAGGATACGACGTTTCCGAGCTTCAAACGGCGAGAATCGACGTTTGAGCGGTGGGAACGTCGCGGGCGCTCGGATCCGGCGGTTCCGCGCTTCGCACGTCGAGAATTCGACGTTTGAATAGGTGGAAACGCCGCGAACGCAAGGATACGACGTTTTCCCGAGCTTCAAAACGGCGAGAATCGACGTTTGAGCGGTGGGAAACGTCGCGGGGCGCTCGGAATCCCGGCGGTTCCGCGCTTCGCACGTCGAGATTCGACGTTTGAATGGTGGAAACGCCGCGAACGCAA
>NW_012059032.1:0-554 GCF_000956235.1 Wasmannia auropunctata | reverse complement strand
TTTGCCTTTACAGGCAGCTTAATTTCCAAATCGGACAAATCATTGATCGTTCGCCCATGCCCTATAGTTTTGTATAATCTTTCAGAGATAACAACGCTTAAATAAAATTTTGCATATTTATCCGCTATAGTTCTATATGCGGGAATGAGATCGCATATCATAACAAAACCTGTGGCAGCAAAGTCAAAATCGCAATAATATGTTTTTCCGCCGCCACCGTCTCCGCCCGATACAATGCAAATTTTATCCGTATAAATTTTTTTTAGGCTCTTTCACCATTCCGCCTACGCCATTATTATCTTTCTTCGCAATAATCAGCGGCACTCCGTCAAGCTTATATTTATCCTCAAGCTTTCTATCTATAGACTTTTCTTTGCCTTTTTCATTTTTTCAATAAGCTCAGAAATAGAAAACCTTTTATAGCCGAATGGATCAGAAATAGTTTTATCTAATCTATTGGGCTGCAAAACTTTCCCGCACAATATCTTTGCCGATATATTTTCTCGCAAATAACGGGCAAAGGTGCCGTTCTCAATATCCACAGGGCGATGGCT
>NW_012059031.1:0-423 GCF_000956235.1 Wasmannia auropunctata | reverse complement strand
TATCCCCTGTGTGCCTTGTCGACTCAGTAACGGACGACGGGGGTGCACGGGGGTGGTAGGGTGGCCGAATAAACGTGCGGGCACGCGAATCGGCGTAACAATAAGGGGGCTAGCGGGGAAGCGTCGATCGGCCAGGTTTACCTCCGGACCCGACCGAGCCGAAAATTTTCTAAGTCCCGCGCGGCGTGTTGCTTTCGCGCGGCGTGTTGCTTTCGCCGCGATTACCTCCCGGCGCCGAAAATTCTTCGCTATCGGGCGAACGGACGACGGGGGTGCACGGGGGTGGTAGGGTGGCCGAATAAACGTGCGGGCGCGCGAATCGACGTAACATTAAGGGCGCTAGCGGGGAAGCGTCGAACGGCCAGGTTTACCTCCGGACCCGACCGAGCCGAAAATTATCTAAGTCACGCGCGGCGTGTTGCT
>NW_012059030.1:0-542 GCF_000956235.1 Wasmannia auropunctata | reverse complement strand
AAAAATTCGCGGCAATCAGGCGGCCTGTTCGTCTATCAGCCTTTTCAGCAGCTCCAATTCCTGCGCCAATTTAAAATCAGCGCCTGTCATTTCCTCAATTTTACGCACGGCGTGCAGCACTGTTGTATGATCCCGCCCGCCAAATCGGCGGCCTATTTCCGGCAAAGAGCGCGAAGTCATCATTTTCGCCAGATACATTGCCACCTGACGCGGACGCACAATAGATCGCGTGCGGCGATTGGATAATAAATCCTGCTTGGATACATTATAATGGCGCACCACAACGCGCTGTATCTCCTCAATGCGGATTCGCTTCGGCTCGCCCTTATGCGTCATAGACCCCAGCAATTCATCTATGCGCTGAATATTGCTGCCAATATCAGGCTCGAAAGAATATCTGAACACAAGCTGATTGAAAGCGCCTTCCAAATCGCGCCCGGAACCGCAGACAATGCGGGCAATATGCGCCAAAACAGCATCGCTGATATTCAATGAAGGCTCGCTCAATTTCGCCTGTCTCAGCTTGGAGCGCAACATTTCCA
>NW_012059029.1:0-580 GCF_000956235.1 Wasmannia auropunctata | reverse complement strand
GAAGCGCCGAACCGCCGGATCCGAGCGCCCGCGACGTTCCCACCGCTCAAAGTCGGATTCTCCGCCGTTTCCGAAGGCTTCGGAAACCGTTCGTATCCTTGCGTTCGCGGCGTTTCTACCATTCAAACGTCGAATCTCGACGTGCGGAGCGCCGAACCGCCGGATCCGAGCGCCCGCGACGTTCCCACCGCTCAAACGTCGATTCTCCGACCGTTTGAAGCTCGGAAAACGTCGTATCCTTGCGTTCGCGGCGTTTCTACCATTCAAACGTCGAATCTCGACGTGCGAAGCGCCGAACCGCCGGATCCGAGCGCCCGCGACGTTCCCACCGCTCAAACGTCGATTCTCGCCGTTTGAAGCTCGGAAACGTCGTATCCTTGCGTTCGCGGCGTTTCTACCATTCAAACGTCGAATATCGACGTGCGGAGCGCCGAACGCCCGGATCCGAGCGCCCGCGACGTTCCCACCGCTTCAAACGTCGATTACTCGCCGTTTGAAGCTCGGAAACGTCGTATCCTTGCGTACGCGGCGTTTCCACCATTTCAAACGTCGAAGTCTCGACGTGCGAGCGCGGAACCGA
>NW_012059028.1:0-682 GCF_000956235.1 Wasmannia auropunctata | reverse complement strand
TCCGTTCGCCCCGATAGCGAAGAATTTTCGGCGCCGGAGGTAATCGCGGCGAAAGCCAACACCGCCGCGCGAAAGCAACACGCCGCGTCGGGACTTAGAAAACTTTTCCGGCCTCGGTCGGGTCCCGGAGGTAAATCTCGGCCGATCGACGATTTCCCCGCTAGCCCCCTTATCCCCTGTGTGCCTTGTCGACTCAGTTTATTCGGCCACCCTACCACCCCCGTGCACCCCCGTCGTCCGTTCGCCCCGATAGCGAAGAATTTTCGGCGCCGGAGGTACACTTGGCCAAAGCAACACGCCGCGGCGGTACCTCGCTTCCAGCGGCTAAGTCCCGCGCGCCTCGGTCTATCGACGTTCGCGCCCATAAGCGGCCGTGCATAAGACCGTGCGTCGCCGACCGCTTGTCCGGTCGGTTGGGTACTATAAGAGGTGCGGTGCGCTCGGCTAGCCGAGCGGTACGATGCGGTCGTGCGTACACGTTACTCGTAGTCTCGTAGACCCCGTTACGGCTTCTCGAACGTATAATGAAACACGGACCGTGATCGTTGTCGATGCACGTCGGTCGTTCTTCTCGCTATTGAAGCGGAGAAGTCGTCGACTCTCGCACGGAGGGTGATTTACATCGTTAGACGTCTTCGGCGACGAAACGTCCGGACTGAGTCGACAAGGCACACAGGGGATA
>NW_012059027.1:0-576 GCF_000956235.1 Wasmannia auropunctata | reverse complement strand
GATCAGTGTCATATGAATTTTCTCCAAACAGGGGATAACAATAAGGCGTATAATACCTTCGCTGTTCGGCGCTTTCGATTCCACCGCATATTTAAAATATCCGTCCCGCGTTGACTGTTCTGTTTTACGGTCATTCACTTTGCCGTGTGACAAAACATAGAATATATCATAATCTATAATCCCGCGCTCTCGCATTCGCTGTGGCACGTGTTCCGTTTTTGTCAGCGCCAAAGCGTCACTGCGCGCAAGCTGATGAATATATTTTTCTGCTGTTTCGCTGTCCCACGGCTGCTCTTCCACCATATAAACTCACATCTGCGCTGCTTTACATATTATATATCACGGTGATACTTACGCCTTTATTACCGCAACAGCAATATGTCAAGCGGCACTATTATAATAATGCGGTATTTTTTATGATGATTGTGGCAGAAAAACCACTTCGCGCCGCTTTCCACACTTTTTAAAGGCGCGCCGGCTGTCTTTGCAGCGCGCCTTCCTATATCCTTCCGCCTCAAATCGCCGCAGGCAGCAAGCAAGCCTCAAGCTGGTTTCACGGCAGTTGAGACGACAATG
>NW_012059026.1:0-357 GCF_000956235.1 Wasmannia auropunctata | reverse complement strand
TAAGAGGTGCGATGCGCTCGGCTAGCCGAGCGGTCGATGCGGTCGTGCGTACACGTTACTCGTGTCTCGTACGGCTTCTCGAACGTCTATGAAACACGGACCGTGATCGTTGCGATGCACGTCGGTCGTTCTTCTCGCTATTGAAGCGGAGAAGTCGTCGACTCTCGCACGGAGGGTGAGTTACATCGTTCGACGTATTCGGCGACTCGTTCGACGAAACGTCCGGTGTTCGCTCGCGCTTGCCGAAGCGTGCCGTCCAATATAATATTATATACAAACACAGCATTGCCACGAGTC
Organism: Wasmannia auropunctata; assembly: GCF_000956235.1. Classification (NCBI taxonomy): domain Eukaryota; kingdom Metazoa; phylum Arthropoda; class Insecta; order Hymenoptera; family Formicidae; genus Wasmannia; species Wasmannia auropunctata. Next base: position 60 of record NW_012059026.1, on the reverse strand, counting down.
GGTGTCGAGAGACCGAATGGCTCTTATGTGGCGCGCACATAGTGTTGGTCCCGCGATCTT
>NW_012059025.1:0-342 GCF_000956235.1 Wasmannia auropunctata | reverse complement strand
CTCGCCGCGTGTTGCTTTCGCCGACGGGGCCGACAGGCGCTCCGCGGCCAAGTACCTCGCCTGACCCGTCGGGCTCGCGCTCGGTCAGGTTAGCGCTCGGTCAGGTTAGCGCTCGGTCAGGTTAGCGCTCGTTCGGTCTCGCGCTCGGTGGTCAGGTTAGCGCTCGGTTAGGCTAGCGCGTACCGTCGGGCCTACCGCCGGCGGGTCTGTCGCGCGCTCCGCGGCTAAGTCCCGCGCCGCGTGTTGCTTTCGCCGACGGGGCCGACAGGCGCTCAGCGGCCAAGTGCCTCGCCTGACACGTCGGGCTAGCGCTCGGTCAGGTTAGCGCTCGGTCAGGTTAGA
>NW_012059024.1:0-385 GCF_000956235.1 Wasmannia auropunctata | reverse complement strand
TATCCCCTGTGTGCCTTGTCGACTCAGGCTTTCGCGCGGCGTGTTGCTTTCGTCGCGATTACCTCCGGCGCCGAAAATTCTTCGCTATCGGGGCGAACGGACGACGGGGGTGCACGGGGGTGGTAGGGTGGCCGAATAAACGTGCGGGCGCGCGAATCGACGTAACATTAAGGGCGCTAGCGGGGAAGCGTCGAACGGCCAGGTTTACCTCCGGACCCGACCCGAGCCGAAAATTTTCTAAGTCCCGCGCGGCGTGTGCTTTCGCGCGGCGTGTTGCTTTCGCCGCGATTACCTCCGGCGCCGAAAATTCTTCGCTATCGGGGCGAACGGACGACGGGGGTGCACGGGGGTGGTAGGGTGGCCGAATAAACGTGCGGGCACGCGA
>NW_012059023.1:0-372 GCF_000956235.1 Wasmannia auropunctata | reverse complement strand
GGTTTCCACCATTCCAAACGTCGAATCTCGACGTGCGAAGCGCGGAACCGCCGGATCCGAGCGCCCGCGACGTTCCCACCGCTCAAACGTCGATTCTCGCCGTTTGAAGCTCGGAAACGTCGTATCCTTGCGTTCGCGGCGTTTCCACCATTCAAACGTCGAATCTCGACGTGCGAAGCGCGGAACCGCCGGATCCGAGCGCCCGCGACGTTCCCACCGCTCAAACGTCGATTCTCGCCGTTTGAAGCTCGGAAACGTCGTATCCTTGCGGTTCGCGGCGTTTCCACCATTCAAACGTCGAATCTCGACGTGCGAAGCGCGGAACCGCCGGATCCGAGCGCCCGCGACGATCGTATAACTTCGTATAATGTA
>NW_012059022.1:0-580 GCF_000956235.1 Wasmannia auropunctata | reverse complement strand
TATCCCCTGTGTGCCTTGTCGACTCAGTCGAAAGCAACACGCCGCGCGAAAGCAACACGCCGCGCGGGACTTAGAAAAATTTCGGCTCGGTCGGATCCGGAGGTAAACCTGGCCGATCTACGCTTCCCCGCTAAAGCCCTTAATGTTACGTCGATTCGCGTGCCCGCACGTTTATTCGGCCACCCTAGTGCCCCCGTGCACCCCCGTCGTCCGTTCGCCTCGACTAGCCCGGAGAATTTTCGGCGTCGGAGGTAATCGCGGCGAAAGCAACACGCCGCGCGAAAGCAACACGCCGCGCGGGACTTAGAAAAATTTCGGCTCGGTCGGGTCCGGAGGTAAACCTGGCCGATCTACGCTTCCCCGCTAAAGCCCTTAATGTTACGTCGATTCGCGTGCCCGCACGTTTATTCGGCCACCCTAGTGCCCCCGTGCACCCCCGACGTCCGTTCGCCTCGATAGCGGAGAATTTTCGGCGCCGGAGGTAATCGCGGCGAAAGCAACACGCCGCGCGGGACTTAGAAAATTTTCGGCTCGGTCGGGTCCGGAGGTAAAACTGAGTCGACAAGGCACACAGGGGATA
>NW_012059021.1:0-338 GCF_000956235.1 Wasmannia auropunctata | reverse complement strand
TATCCCCTGTGTGCCTTGTCGACTCAGTTGTATGCTATACGAAGTTATTACGTTCGCTCAAAATAATATCATCAATCTGTTTATGTCTGTACATCCGGTTTGCTTTTTCTTGTGCCAAAGTTATAATTTCATTTAACGTATCTAAATCAGCAGAAGTCAAAGCCTTTTCCAGATCTAACATCTTGTGATAGAAATTTATCATTTAGTAAATGAAACGTTTAATACGTCTTATTTTTGGAAAATGAGGTGATAATAATAGAATGGAAAGAAACATCACTTTGCAAGGAATTGTACCATTGTAACAAGAATGCGTATGACCTAACTTTATATTTGATTTA
>NW_012059020.1:0-532 GCF_000956235.1 Wasmannia auropunctata | reverse complement strand
TGCTTTCGCCACGGGGCCGACAGGCGCTCAGCGGCCAAGTGCCTCGCCTGACACGTCGGGCTAGCGCTCGGTCAGGTTAGCGCTCGGTCAGGTTTAGCGCTCGGTCAGGTTAGCGCTCGTTCGGTCTCGCGCTCGGTCAGGTTAGCGCTCGGTTAGGCTAGCGCGTACGTCGGACCTACCGCCGGCGGTCTGTCGCGCCGCTCGCGCTAGTCCGCGCGNGTTGTGTCTTCGTCGACGGGGCCGACAGGCGCTCAGCGGCCAAGTGCCTCGCCTGACACGTCGGGCTAGCGCTCGGTCAGGTTAGACGTCTCGGTACAGGTTAGCGCTCGGTCAGGTTAGTCGCTCGTTCGGTCTCGCGCTCGGTCAGGTTAGCGCTACGGTTAGGCTAGCGCGTACGTCGGTACCGTACCGCCGGCGGGTCGTGTCGGCGCGCTCCGCGGCTAAGTCCCGCGCCGCGTGTTGCTTTCGCCGACGGGGCCGACAGGCGCTCAGCGGCCAAGTGCCTCGCCTGACACGTCGGGCTAGCGCTCGA
>NW_012059019.1:0-345 GCF_000956235.1 Wasmannia auropunctata | reverse complement strand
CGATTCCTCGCCGTTTGAAGCTCGGAAAACGTCGTATCCCTTGCGTTCGCGGCGTTTCCACCATTCAAACGTCGAATCTCGACGTGCGAAGCGCGGAACCCGCCGGACCTCCGTAGCGCCCGTCGACGTCCCACCGCTCAAACGTCGATTCTCGCCCTTTGAAGCTCGGAAACGTCGTATCCTTGCGTTCGCGCGTTTCCACCAATTCGAAACGTCGAATCGTCGAACGGTGCGAAAGCGCGGAACCGCCGGATCCGAGCGCACGCGACGTTCCCACCGCTCAAACGTCGATTCTCGCCGTTTGAAGCTCGGAAACGTCGTATCCTTGATCGTATAACTTCGTAT
>NW_012059018.1:0-452 GCF_000956235.1 Wasmannia auropunctata | reverse complement strand
CCGTTCGCGGGCGCTCGGATCCGGCGGTTCCGCGCTTCGCACGTCGAGATTCGACGTTTGAAATGGTGGAAAACGCCGCGAACGCAAGGATACGACGTTTCCGAGCTTCAAACGGCGAGAATCGACCGTTTGAGCGGTGGAACGTCGCGGGCGCTCGGCATCCGGCGGTTCCGCGCTTCGCACGTCGAGATTCGACGTTTAAAATGGTGGAAAACGCCGCGAACGCAAGGATACGACGTTTCCGAGCTTCAAACGGCGAGAATCGACGTTTGAGCGGTGGGAACGTCGCGGGCGCTCGGATCCGGCGGTTTCGCGCTTCGCACGTCGAGATCGACGTTTGAAATGGTGGAAAACGCCGCGAACGCAAGGATACGACGTTTCCTCGCTTCAAACGGCGAGAATCGACGTTTGAGCGGTGGGAACGTCGCGGGCGCTACGTAATAACTTCGTAT
>NW_012059017.1:0-479 GCF_000956235.1 Wasmannia auropunctata | reverse complement strand
TATCCCCTGTGTGCCTTGTCGACTCAGTTTGGCGCCGGAGGTAATCGCGGCGAAAGCAACACGCCGCGCGAAAGCAACACGCCGCGCGGGACTTAGAAAAATTTCGGCTCGGTCGGGTCCGGAGGTAAACCTGGCCGATCTACGCTTCCCCGCTAAAGCCCTTAATGTTACGTCGATTCGCGTGCCCGCACGTTTATTCGGCCACCCTAGTGCCCCCGTGCACCCCCGACGACCGTTCGCCTCGATAGCGGAGAATTTTCGGACGCCGGAGGTAATCGCGGCGAAAAGCAACACGCCGCGCGGGACTTAGAAAATTTTCGGCTCGGTCGGGTCCGGAGGTAAACCTGGCCGATCGACGCTTCCCCGCTAGCCCCCTTAATATTACGTCGATTCGCGCGCCCGCACGTTTATTCGGCCACCCTACCACCCCCGTGCACCCCCGTCGTCCGTTCGCCCCACTCGAGTCGACAAGGCACACA
>NW_012059016.1:0-479 GCF_000956235.1 Wasmannia auropunctata | reverse complement strand
TACGAAGTTATTACGTTTCGCCGCGATTACCTCCGGCGCCGAAAATTCTCCGCTATCGAGGCGAACGGACGTCGGGGGTGCACGGGGGCACTAGGGTGGCCGAATAAACGTGCGGGCACGCGAATCGACGTAACATTAAGGGCTTTAGCGGGGAAGCGTAGATCGGCCAGGTTTACCTCCGGACCCGACCCGAGCCCCGAAAGTTTTTCTAAGTCCCCGTCGCGGCGTGTTGCTTTCGCGCGCGTAGTTGTCTTTCGCCGCGATTACCTCCGGCGCCAAAAATTCTCCGCTATCGAGGCGAACGGACGACGGGGGTGCACGGGGGCACTAGGGTGGACCGAATTAAACGTGCGGGCACGACGAATCCGACGTAAACATTAAGGGCTTTAGCGGGGAAGCGTAGATCGGCCAGGTTTACCTCCGGATCCGACCGAGCCGAAATTTTTCTAAGTCCCGCGTCGGCGTGTTGCTTTCGCGCG
>NW_012059015.1:0-506 GCF_000956235.1 Wasmannia auropunctata | reverse complement strand
ATGCTATACGAAGTTATTACGTTCGGCGCCGGAGGTAATCGCGGCGAAAGCAACACGCCGCGCGAAAGCAACACGCCGCGCGGGACTTAGTAAAATTTTCGGCTCGGTCGGGTCCGGAGGTAAATCTGGCCGATCGACGATTCCTCGCTAGCCCCCTTAATATTACGCCGATTCGCGTGCCCGCACGTTTATTCGGCCACCCTACCACCCCCGTGCACCCCCGTCGTCCGTTCGCCCCGATAGCGAAGAATTTTCGGCGCCGGAGGTAATCGCGGCGAAAGCAACACGCCGCGCGAAAGCAACACGCCGCGCGGGACTTAGAAAATTTTCGGCTCGGTCGGGTCCGGAGGTAAACCTGGCCGTTCGACGCTTCCCCGCTAGCGCCCTTAATGTTACGTCGATTCGCGCGCCCGCACGTTTATTCGGCCACCCTACCACCCCCGTACACCCCCGTCGTCCGTTCGCCCCGATAGCGAAGACTGAGTCGACAAGGCACACAGGGGATA
>NW_012059014.1:0-509 GCF_000956235.1 Wasmannia auropunctata | reverse complement strand
TATCCCCTGTGTGCCTTGTCGACTCAGTCTCGGTCAGGTTAGCGCTCGGTCAGGTTAGCGCTCGTTCGGTCTCGCGCTCGGTGGTCAGGTTAGCGCTCGGTTAGGCTAGCGCGTACGTCGGTCCTACCGCCGGCGGGTCTGTCGCGCGCTCCGCGGCTAAGTCCCGCGCCGCGTGTTGCTTTCGCCGACGGGGCCGACAGGCGCTCAGCGGCCAAGTGCCTCGCCTGACACGTCGGGCTAGCGCTCGGTCAGGTTAGCGCTCGGTCAGGTTAGCGCTCGGTCAGGTTAGCGCTCGTTCGGTCTCGCGCTCGGGGTCAGGTTAGCGCTCGGTTAGGCTAGCGCGTACGTCGGTCCTACCGCCGGCGGGTCTGTCGCGCGCTCCGCGGCTAAGTCCCGCGCCGCGTGTTGCTTTCGCCGACGGGGCCGACAGGCGCTCAGCGGCCAAGTGCCTCGCCTGACACGTCGGGCTAGCGCTCGGTCAACTGAGTCGACAAGGCACACAGGGGATA
>NW_012059013.1:0-474 GCF_000956235.1 Wasmannia auropunctata | reverse complement strand
ACCATTCAAACGTCGAATCTCGACGTGCGAAGCGCGGAACCGCCTGATCCGAGCGCCCGCTACCGTCCTACGCTCAAACGTCGATTCTCGCCGTTTGAAGCTCGGAAACGTCGTATCCTTGCGTTCGACGGTCGTTTCCACCATTCAACCGTCGAATCACGACGTGCGAAGCGCGGAACCGCCGGATCCGAGCGCCCGCGACGTTCCCACCGCTCAAACGTCGATTCTCGCCGTTTGAAGCGAGGAAACGTCGTAATCCTTGACGTTCGCGGCGTTTCCACCATCAAACGTCGAATCTCGACGTGCGAAGCTCGGAACCGCCGGATCCGAGCGCCCGCCGACGATCCCACCGCTCCAAACGTCGATCTCGCCGTTGAAGCGAGGAAACGTCGTATCCTTGCGTTCGCGGCGTTTCCACCATTCAACCGTCGAATCTCGACGTGCGAAGCGCGGAACCGCCGGATCCGAGCGCCC
>NW_012059012.1:0-482 GCF_000956235.1 Wasmannia auropunctata | reverse complement strand
TGAGCGGTGGGAACGTCGCGTGCGCTCGGATCCGGCGGTTCCGCGCTTCGCACGTCGAGATTCGACGTTGATGGTGAACGCGCGAACGCAAGGATACGACGTTTACCGAGCTTCAAACGGCGAGAAATCGACGTTTGAGCGGTTGGGAACGTTCGCGGGGCGCTCGGGATCCGGCGGTTCCGCGCTTCGCACGTCGAGATTCGACGTTTGAATGGTGGAAACGCCGCGAACCGCAACGGATACGACGTTTCCCGAGCTTCAAACGGCGTAGAATCGACGTTTGAGCGGTGGAACGTCGCGGGCGCTTGGATCCGGCGGTTCCGCGCTTCGCACGTCGAGATTCGACGTTTGAATGTGGAAACGCCGCGAACGCAACGGATACGACGTTTCCGAGCTTCAAACGGCGAGAATCGACGTTTGAGCGGTGGAACGTCGCGGGCGCTCGGATCCGGCGGTTCCGCGCTTCGCACGTCGAGATTCGA
>NW_012059011.1:0-354 GCF_000956235.1 Wasmannia auropunctata | reverse complement strand
ACCCGAGTGCCCCCGTGCACCCCCGTCGCCGTTCGCCACGATAGCCGGAGAATTTTCGGCGCCGGAGCTAAACGCGGCGAAAGCAACACTCCGCGCGAAAGCCAACACGCCGCGCGGGACTTAGAAAATTTTCGGGTCGGGTCCGGAGTAAACCTGGCCGATCGACGCTTCGCTTCCCCGCTGGCGCCCTCAATATTACGTCGATTCGCGTGCCCGTCACGTCTGTTCGGCCACTCAAGTGCCCCCGTGCACCCCCGTCGACCGTTCGCCTCGATAGCGGAGAATTTTCGGCGTCGGAGGTAAACGCGGCGAAAGCAACACGCCGCGCGAAAGCAACACGCCGCGCGGGACTTA
>NW_012059010.1:0-500 GCF_000956235.1 Wasmannia auropunctata | reverse complement strand
AAACGTCGAATCTCGACGTGCGAAGCGCGGAACCGCCGGATTCCGAAGCGCCCGCGACGTTCCCACCGGCTCAAACGTCGAATTCTCGCCGTTTGAAGCCGAGGAAACCGTTCGTATCCTTCGTCGTTCGCGGCGTTTACGTACCATTCAAACGTCGAATCTCGAACGTGCGAAGCGCGGAACCGCCGGATCCGAGCGCCCGCGACGTTCCCACCGCTCAAACGTCGATTCTCGCCGTTTGAAGCGAGGAAACCGTCGTACTCCTTGCGTTCCGCGGCGTTCTACCATTCAAACGTCGAATCTCGACGTGCGAAGCGCGGAACCGCCGGATCCGAGCGCCCGCGACGTTCCCACCGCTCAAACGTCGATTCTCGCCGTTTGAAGCGAGGAAACGTCGTATCCTTGCGTTCGCGGCGTTTCTAACATTCAAACGTCGAATCTCGACGTGCGAAGCGCGGAACCGCCGGATCCGAGACGTAATAACTTCGTATAGCATACAA
>NW_012059009.1:0-533 GCF_000956235.1 Wasmannia auropunctata | reverse complement strand
TATCCCCTGTGTGCCTTGTCGACTCAGTAAAATTCTCCGCTATCGAGGCGAACGGTCGACGGGGGTGCACGGGGGCACTTGAGTGGCCGAACAGACGTGCGGGCACGCGAATCGACGTAATATTGAGGGCGCCAGCGGGGAAGCGAAGCGTCGATCGGCCAGGTTTACCTCCGGACCGACCCGAAAAATTTTCTAAAGTCCCGCGCGGCGTGTTGCTTTTCGCGCGGCGTGTTGCTTTCGCCGCGTTTACCTCCGGCGCCGAAAATGTTCCGCTATCGTGGCGAAACGGACGACGGGGGTGCACGGGGGCACTCGGGTAGCCGAATAGACGTGCGGGCACGCGAACTCGACCGTAATATTAAGGGCGCCAGCGGGATGGCGGAAGCGTCGATCGGCCAGGTTTACCTCCGGTACACGACCCGAAAACTTTACTAATTCTCGCGCGGCGTGTTGCTTTCGCGCGGCGTGTTGCTTTCGCCGCGTTTACCTCCGGCGCCGAAAATTCTCCGCTAATCGTGGCGTAACAAGACGGC
>NW_012059008.1:0-529 GCF_000956235.1 Wasmannia auropunctata | reverse complement strand
TCCTTGCGTTCGCGGCGTTTCCACCATTCAAACGTCGAATCTCGACGTGCCGAAGCGCGGAACCGTCCGGATCCGAGCGCCCGCGACGTTCCCACCGCTCAAACGTCGATTCTCGCCGTTTGTAAGATCGTAGTAAACTTCGTATAACTGTATTGCGTATTACGAACGTTATTACGTACGTCGAATCTCGACGTGCGAAGCGCGGAACCGCCGGATCCGAGCGCCCGCGACGTTCCCACCGCTCAAACGTCCGATTCTCGCCGTTTGTAAGCTCGGAAACGTCGTATCCTTGCGTTCGCGGCGTTTCCACCATTCTAAACGTCGAATCTCGACGTGCGAAGCGCGGAACCGCCGGATCCGAGCGCCCGCGACGTTCCCACCGCTCAAACGTCGACTTCTTCGCCGTTTCGTAAGCTCGGAAACGTACGTATCCTTGCGTTCGTCGGCGTTTCCTACCATTCTAAATAGTCGAATCTCGACGTGCGAAGCGCGGAACCGCCGGATCCGAGCGCCCGAGCCGTTCCCACCA
>NW_012059007.1:0-550 GCF_000956235.1 Wasmannia auropunctata | reverse complement strand
TATCCCCTGTGTGCCTTGTCGACTCAGTACCCGACCGAGCCGAAAATTTTCTAAGTCCCGCGCGGCGTGTTGCTTTCGCGCGGCGTGTTGCTTTCGCCGCGATTACCTCCGGCGCCGAAAATTCTTCGCTATCGGGGCGACGGACGACGGGGTGCACGGGGGTGGTAGGGTGGCCGAATAAACGTGCGGGCGCGTATCGACGTAATATTAAGGGGGCTAGCGGGGAAGCGTCGATCGGCCAGGTTTACCTCCGGACCCGACCGAGCCGAAAATTTTCTAAGTCCCGCGCGGCGTGTTGCTTTCGCCGCGATTACCTCCGGCGCCGAAAATTCTCCGCTATCGAGGCGAACGGACGTCGGGGGTGCGACGGGGGCACTAGGGTGGCCGAATAAACGTGCGGGCACGCGAATCGACGTAACATTAAGGGCTTTAGCGGGGAAGCGTAGATCGGCCAGGTTTACCTCCGGACCCGACCGAGCCGAAATTTTCTAAGTCCCGCGCGGCGTGTTGCTTTCGCGCGGCGTGTTGCTTTCGCCGCGATTAACTCCGA
>NW_012059006.1:0-463 GCF_000956235.1 Wasmannia auropunctata | reverse complement strand
TATCCCCTGTGTGCCTTGTCGACTCAGTCTCGGTCGAGCGGCCGGTGGTGCGAAGCTACCATCCGTGGGATTATGCCTGAACGCCTCTAAGGCCGTATCCTCTCTAGTCAAAGGTGGCAATGATATCTCTAGGAGTCTCGTGAGTCGAAAGGCTCAAAACAATGTGACACTTACCTACTAGGCGGCCGGTCCACGGGCCGGTCGTCGCACGAGCCCGGTTTGCCGTACGGCGCCATCGCCCGTCGTCGGGATCTCACCGCTACGACGGCACGGCGTCAAACGGTCGAACATGAGTTTCGCGAGTTCGATGTCGAGACTCGGAATCGTCTGTAGACGACTTAGGTACCTGGCGGGGTGTTGTACTCGGTAGAGCAGTTACCACGCTGCGATCTGTTGAGACTCAGCCCTCGGCTTGGGGATTCGTCTTGTCGGTTAACTGAGTCGACAAGGCACACAGGGGATA
>NW_012059005.1:0-325 GCF_000956235.1 Wasmannia auropunctata | reverse complement strand
TACGTGAGATTCGACGTTTGAATGGTGGAAACGCCGCGAACGCAAGGATACGACGTTTCCGAGCTTCAAACGGCGAGAATCGACGTTTGAGCGGTGGGAACGTCGCGGTCGCTCGGACTCCGGCGGTTCCGCGCTTCGCACGTCGAGATTCGACGTTTGAATGGTGGAAACGCCGCGAACGCAAGGATACGACGTTTCCGAGCTTCAAACGGCGAGAATCGACGTTTGAGCGGTGGGAACGTCGCGGGCGCTCGGATCCGGCGGTTCCGCGCTTCGCACGTCGAGATTCGACGTTTGAATGGTGGAAACGCCGCGAACGCAAGGA
>NW_012059004.1:0-386 GCF_000956235.1 Wasmannia auropunctata | reverse complement strand
TGTGTGCCTTGTCGACTCAGTATCCTTGCGTTCGCGGCGTTTCCACCATTCAAACGTCGAATCTCGACGTGCGAAGCGCGGAACCGCCGGATCCGAGCGCCCGCGACGTTCCCACCGCTCAAACCGTTCGACCTTCTCGCCGTTTCGTAAGCTCGGAACGTCGTATCCTTGCGTTCGCGGCGTTTCCACCATTCAAACGTCGAATCTCGACGTGCGAAGCGCGGAACCGCCGGATCCGAGCGCCCGCGACGTTCCCACCGCTCAAACGTCGATTCTCGCCGTTTGAAGCTCGGAAACGTCGTATCCTTGCGTTCGCGGCGTTTCCACCATTCAAACGTCGAATCTCGACGTGCGAAGCGCGGAACCGCCGCGTAATAACTTCGTAT
>NW_012059003.1:0-482 GCF_000956235.1 Wasmannia auropunctata | reverse complement strand
ATACGAAGTTATACGATGTTCCCACCGCTCAAACGTTCGATTCTCGCCGTTTGAAGTCTCGGAAACGTCGTATCCTTGCGTTCGCGGCGTTTCTACCATTCAAACGTCGAATCTCGACGTGCGAAGCGCGGAACCGCCGGATCCGAGCGCCCGCGACGTTCCCACCGCTACAACGTCGATTCTCGTCCGTTTGAAGCTCGGAAACGTACGTATCTTGCGTTCGCGGCGTTTCTACCATTTCAAACGTCGAACTCTCGACGTAGCGAAGCGCGGAACCGCCGGATCCGAGGCGCCGCGACGTTCCTACCGCTTCAAACGTTCGATTCTCGTCCGTTTAGTAAGACTCGGAAAACGTCGTATCCTTGCGTTCGCGGCGTTTCCACCATTCAAACGTCGAATCTCGACGTGCGAAGCGCGGAACCGCCGGATCCGAGCGCCCGCGACGTTCCCACCGCTCAAACGTCGATTCTCGCCGTTTGAAG
>NW_012059002.1:0-618 GCF_000956235.1 Wasmannia auropunctata | reverse complement strand
TCGCGCGGCGTGTTGCTTTCGCCGCGATTACCTCCGGCGCCGAAAATTCTCCGCTATCGAGGCGAACGGACGACGGGGGTGCACGGGGGCACTAGGGTGGCCGAATAAACGTGCGGGCACGCGAATCGACGTAACATTAAGGGCTTTAGCGGGGAAGCGTAGACTTCGGCCCCAGGTTTACCTCCGGACCCCGTACCGTAGCCGAAATTTTCTAAGTCCCGTCGCGGACGTGTTGCTTTTCGCGCGGCGTGTTGCTTTCGCCGCGATTACCTCCGGCGCCGAAAATTCTCCGCTATCGAGGCGAACGGACGACGGGGGTGCACGGGGGCACTAGGGTGGCCGAATAAACGTGCGGGCACGCGAATCGACGTAACATTAAGGGCTTTAGCGGGGAAGCGTAGATCGGCCAGGTTTACCTACCGGGACCCGACCGAGCCGGGAAATTTTTCGTAAGTCCCGCGCGGCGTGTTGCTTTCGCGCGGCGTGTTGCTTTCGCCGCGATTACCTCCGGCGCCGAAAATTCTCCGCTATCGAGGCGAACGGACGACGGGGGTGCACGGGGGCACTAGGGTGGCCGAATAAACGTGCGGACACGCGAATCACGTAATAACTTCGTAT
>NW_012059001.1:0-380 GCF_000956235.1 Wasmannia auropunctata | reverse complement strand
TTTGAATGGTGGAAACGACGCGAACGCAAGGATACGACGCTTCCTCGCTTCAAACGGCCGAGAACTCGACGTTTGACGCGGTGGGAACGTCGCGGGCGCTCGGATCCGGCGGTTCCGCGCTTCGTCACGTCGTAGTATTCGTACGTTTGAATGGTAGGAAACGCCGACGAACGCAAGGATACGACGTTTCCTCGCTTCAAACGGCGAGAATCGACGTTTGAGCGGTGGGAACGTCGCGGCCGCTCGGATCCGGCGGTTCCGCGCTTCGCCACGTCGAGATTCGACGTTTGAATGGTGGAAACGCCGCGAACGCAAGGATACGTACGTTTCCTCGCTTCAAACGGCGAGAATCGACGTTTGAGCGGTGGGAACGTCGCGGA
>NW_012059000.1:0-415 GCF_000956235.1 Wasmannia auropunctata | reverse complement strand
TACGTCCTCGAGCATTAGGACAACGCAACCGCCAAGGACGGCCGCTAGGAGTTATGGCTCCAAACAACATTGACCAGCCCGGCGCACTGGACTTCGTAAAGCCAGGACACCTGATCCACCTTCATTGCAAGGGCATGTATCCCTCAGAGGGCAAGATTCGAGTATACATGCATACTCTCAGACTCGCCGTCTTCGGGGCAGCTTGCAGTATATACGCAATTGAGGCACTACCGGTGGCGTGTGATAACCGGGCCTCCTACGTCTAGCAGGATGAGCTCAAGATAAGGTCGCCATAACATTGGCCTTACCCCTGCTCCAGCTGGATGTTGGTTTAATGTACTCAGTCCAGGATAAGCCCAGACACAATGCTCGATTAGTCTAAACATCGAGAGTATCGTATAACTTCGTATAATGA
>NW_012058999.1:0-474 GCF_000956235.1 Wasmannia auropunctata | reverse complement strand
TATCCCCTGTGTGCCTTGTCGACTCAGTTATGCTATACGAAGTTATTACGTCGAATCGACGTAATATTAAGGGCTCCAGCGGGGATGCGAAGCGTCGATCGGCCAGGTTTACCTCCGGACCGCCCGAAAATTTTCTAAGTCTCGCGCGGCGTGTTGCTTTCGCGCGGCGTGTTGCTTTCGCCGCGTTTACCTCCGGCGCCAAAAATTCTCCGCTATCCGAGGCCGTACCGGACGACGGGGGTGCTACGGGGGCACTCGGGTGGTCCAATAGACGTAGCGGTCTAAGACGAATCGACGTAATATTAAGGACGCTAGTCGGGGAAGCGTCGATCGGCCAGGTTACCTCCGGTACCCCTACCACGACGACCTAAAAATTTTCTAAGTCACGCGCGGCGTGTTGTCTTTCGCGCGGCGTGTTCTTTCGCCGCGTTTACCTCCGGCGCCAAAAATTCTCCGCTATCGAGGCGAACGGAC
>NW_012058998.1:0-574 GCF_000956235.1 Wasmannia auropunctata | reverse complement strand
TATCCCCTGTGTGCCTTGTCGACTCAGTTTATGCTATACGAAGTTATTACGTACCGGAGCCCTCTCTGGGTGATGTCCCAGAATCTCGGCTATCGCGCTGGCAGCTACTCCGCCAGATGACGGAGTCATTCTGGAAACGTTGGGCTGCCGAATATTTATCTCAGTTTCAGATCTCTTCCAAGTGGCACCAAGCGCAAAATTCATTTCAGATTGGGTCTTTAGTTCTCATCAAGGACGAACGGATGCCTCCTATCAAATGGCCTCTCGCACGCATCATCGACGTGCACAACGGGCCTGACGGACTCATCCGAGTCGCCACCGTAAAGACGGCCAACACGACGCTCAAGAGACCAATTGTCAAATTATGCTTGCTGCCGAATTCACACAAAAAATAGACATTCTCGCGATAGACTCACGTTCCGCAAATATTGTCAACGCGTAGTTGCCAAGGCGGGCGGAATGTTTGGAGTTTGATAAAGGAAAATTATCTCATCTAAATCAATTTCATATTTCGGCATTAAAATTTTGTACCGCTCTAGTTATATTTCACGCTCTCGTATCGCGAATTATTTCA
>NW_012058997.1:0-311 GCF_000956235.1 Wasmannia auropunctata | reverse complement strand
CGAACGTTTCCGAATTTCAAACGGCGAGAATCGACGTTTGAGCGGTGGGAACGTCGCGGGCGCTCGGATCCGGCGGTTCCGCGCTTCGCACGTCGAGATTCGACGTTTGAATGGTAGAAACGCCGCGAACGCAAGGATACGACGTTTCCGAGCTTCAAACGGCGAGAATCGACGTTTGAGCGGTGGGAACGTCGCGGGCGCTCGGATCCGGCGGTTCCGCGCTTCGCACGTCGAGATTCGACGTTTGAATGGTAGAAACGCCGCGAACGCAAGGATACGACGTTTCCGAGACGTAATAACTTCGTATAGCA
>NW_012058996.1:0-605 GCF_000956235.1 Wasmannia auropunctata | reverse complement strand
GACTGATAGTGTGCCGGCGGAATTTATCGCCTCTGTTTACGGCCATGAGCCGCATTTGCAGAATCAGCATGATATTTTGCTGAGCAACTGCCTGGCGCAGAGCGAGGCGCTTGTTTGCGGGCGCAGCGCGGCTGAGGCGGAAGCGCTTTTGACAGCAAGCGGCATGAAGCCGGCGCAGGCTAAAAAGCTTGCGCCGCATAAAGGCTTTGCGGGGAATCGCCCAAGCATTACTATGCTGCACGATCTCTTAACGCCTTTTGCTTTGGGGCGGCTGCTTGCCCTTTATGAGCATCGCGTTTTTGTGGAAGGCGTTTTATTCCATATCAATTCATTTGATCAATGGGGTGTGGAATTGGGGAAAGAGCTGGCCACCGCGCTGCTGCCGCTGGTGGAAAATAATAAAAAACAGGCGCTTAAAGAGCAGCAGCATCTTTCTTCAACCTTAGGCCTTGTTTCTCATATTCATAAGCAGCGCAGCCGGCAGCCATAGCGCCTGCTTTCCGCCCGCGCTTTTTCTGCCCGCCAAAGGCGCATTATTCCGCCATATGGCAGCACAATCGGGCAAAAATTATATTTGAAATGGTGCCGCATATCGGATTCGAAAC
>NW_012058995.1:0-500 GCF_000956235.1 Wasmannia auropunctata | reverse complement strand
TCGGAAACGTCGTATCCTTGCGTTCGCGGCGTTTCCACCATTCAAACGTCGAATCTCGACGTGCGAAGCGCGGAACCGCCGGATCCGAGTGCCCGCGACGTTCCCACCGCTCAAACGTCGAGTTCTCGCCGTTTGAAGCTCGGAAACGTACGTATCCTTGCGTTCGTCGGCGTTTCCTACCATTCAAACGTACGAATCTCGACGTGCGAAGCGCGGAACCGCCGGAATCCGAGCGCCCGCGACGTTCCCACCGACTCAAACGTCGATTCGTCGCCGCTTGAAGCTCGGAAACGTCGTATCCTTGCGTTCGCGGAGTTTCCACCATTCAAACGTCGAATCTCGACGAGCCGAACGCGCGGAACCGCCGGATCCGACGCGCCCGTCGACGTTCCCACCGCTACAAACGTCGATTCTCGCCGTTTGAAGCTTCGGAAACGTCGTATCCTTGCGTTCGCGGCGTTTCCACCATTACAAACGTCGAATTTCGACGTGCGAAGCGA
>NW_012058994.1:0-557 GCF_000956235.1 Wasmannia auropunctata | reverse complement strand
ACGTTTCCGAGCTTCAAACGGCGTGAATCGACGTTTGAGCGGTGGGAACGTCGCGGGCGCTCGGATCCGGCGGTTCCGCGCTTCGCACGTCGAGATTCGACGTTTGAATGGTGGAAACGCCGCGAACGCAAGGATACGAGGTTTCCGAGGCTTCAAACGGCGAGAATCGACGTTTTGAGCGGTGGGAACGTCGCGGGCGCTCGGGATCCGGCGGTTCCGCGCTTCGCACGTACGAGATTCGACGTTGAATGTGAACGCGCGAACGCAAGGATTCGACGGGTTTCCGAAGGCTTCAAACGGCGAGAATCGACGTTTGAGCGGTGGGAACGTCGTCGGGCGCTCGGGATCCGGNGGTTCCGNGACTTTCGCAGTCGAGATTCGACGTTTGAATGGTGGAAACGCCGCGAACGCAAGGATACGACGTTTTCCGAGCTTCAAACGGCGAGAATCGACGTTTGAGCGGTGGGAACGTCGCGGGCGCTCGGATCCGGCGGTTCCGCGCTTCGCACGTCGAGATTCGACGTTTGAATGGTGGAAACGCCGCGAACGCAAGGATA
>NW_012058993.1:0-392 GCF_000956235.1 Wasmannia auropunctata | reverse complement strand
CGCCCGCGACGTTCCCACCGCTCAAAACGTCGATTCTCGCCGTTTTGAAGCTCGGAAACCGTCGTACTCCTTGCGTTCGCGGCGTTTCCACCATTTCAAAACGTCGAATCTACGTACGTGACGAAGCGCGGAACCGCCGGATACCGTAGCGCCCGCGACGTTTCCCACCGCTCAAAACGTCGATTCTCGCCGTTTTGAAGCTCGGAAACGTCGTATCCCTTGCCGTTCGCGGCGTTTCCCACCATTCAACGTCGAATCTCGACGTGCGAAGCGCGGTAACCGCCGGAATTCCGAGCGCCCGCGACGTTCCCACCGCTCAAACGTCGATTCTCGCCGTTTGAAGCTCGGAAACGTCGTATCCTTGCGTTACGCGACTGAGTCGACAAGGCACA
>NW_012058992.1:0-448 GCF_000956235.1 Wasmannia auropunctata | reverse complement strand
GAAGCGCCCGCGACGTTCCCAACCGGCTCAAACGTCGATTCTTGCCGTTTGAAGCTCGGAAACGTCTATCCTTCGCGTTCCTCGGCGTTTTCACCTATTCAAACGTCGAATCTCGACGTGCGAAGCGCGGAACCGCCGGATCCGAGCGCCCGCGACGTTCCCACCGCTCAAACGTCGATTCTCGCCGTTTGAAGCTCGGAAACGTCGTATCCTTGCGTTCGCGGCGTTTCCACCATTCAAACGTCGAATCTCGACGTGCGAAGCGCGGAACCGCGACCGAGCGCCCGCGACGTTCCCACCGCTCAAACGTCGATTCTCGCCGTTTGAAGCTCGGAAACGTCGTATCCTTGCGTTCGCGGCGTTTCCACCATTCAAACGTCGAATCTCGACGTGCGAAGCGCGGAACCGCCGGATCCGAGCGCCCGCGACATCGTATAACTTCGTATAA
>NW_012058991.1:0-464 GCF_000956235.1 Wasmannia auropunctata | reverse complement strand
GAGAAGAGAAGAGAGAGAGATCAGTGGAATTGACGGACGATATTGGAGAGCGCGCGTGTCAACGACGCGCACGCAATCCGAGCTAGCCGAGAGCGCGCCTATCTCTATGTTCTCGCGCGCGCTTGTGCCGTGTCACGATGCCGAAGCAAGGACGAGGTAATCTCGTTCGGCGCCGCGTTCCGCTCGCGCGAGTCACGCACTCCGTGAGCCGCGACACGCGCGCCGACTTCGCGCAACGCACGTACGAGACGTTGCACGCGAGAGACAGGAGGATAAGAGCCGCATATATTTGGAGAGAGGAATCGTGTCGAACGGCAGGTGACGATCCGCGCGCCGCTCTCTCTCACTCGATCGACCACGCCACAACGTTCGTTGCAACGTTGCGTCTGGGACCGTGGACGACGAGTGTCGAGATCGACCGCACGCGAGATCCCCTCCGGTCACACCGCCCAGGCGCGCGTACA
>NW_012058990.1:0-488 GCF_000956235.1 Wasmannia auropunctata | reverse complement strand
TCCATTCAAACGTCGAATCTCGACGTGCGAAGCGCGGAACCGCCGGATCCGAGCGCCCGCGACGTTCCCACCGCTCAAACGTCGATTCTCGCCGTTTGAAGCTCGGAAACCGTCGTATCGTGCGTTCGCGCGTTCTACCATTCAAACGTCGAATCTCGACGTGCGAAGCGCGGAACCGCCGGATCCGAGCGCCGGCGACGTTCCCACCGCTCAAACGTCGATTCTCGCCGTTTGAAGCTCGGAAACCGTCGTATCTTCGCGTTCGCGGCGTTCTACCATTCAAACGTCGAATCTCGACGTGCGAAGCGCGGAACCGCCGGATCCGAGCGCCCGCGACGTTCCCACCGCTCAAACGTCATTCTCGCCGTTTGAAGCTCGGAAACGTCGTATCCTTGCGTTCGCGGCGTTTCTACCATTCAAACGTCGAATCTCGACGTGCGAAGCGCCGAACCGCCGGATCCGAGCGCCCGCGACGTTCCCACCGCTCA
>NW_012058989.1:0-420 GCF_000956235.1 Wasmannia auropunctata | reverse complement strand
CGCTTCGCACGTCGAGATTCGACGTTTGAATGGTGGAAACGCCGCGAACGCAAGGATACGACGTTTCCGAGCTTCAAACGGCGAGAATCGACGTTTGAGCGGTGGGAACGTCGCGGGCGCTCGGATCCGGCGGTTCCGCGCTTCGCACGTCGAGATTCGACGTTTGAATGGTGGAAACGCCGCGAACGCAAGGATACGACGTTTCCGAGCTTCAAACGGCGAGAATCGACGTTTGAGCGGTGGGAACGTCGCGGGCGCTCGGATCCGGCGGATCCGCGCTTCGCACGTCGAGAGTTCGACGTTTGAATGGTGGAAACGCCGCGAACGTACAAGGATACGAACGTTTCCGAGCTTACAAACGGCGAGAATCGACGTTTGAGCGGTGGGAACGTCGCGGGCGCTCGGATCCGGCGGTTCCGC
>NW_012058988.1:0-351 GCF_000956235.1 Wasmannia auropunctata | reverse complement strand
CTATACGAAGTTATTACGTCGTCGATTCTCGCCGTTTGAAGCTCGGAAACGTCGTATCCTTGCGTTCGCGGCGTTTCCACCATTCAAACGTCGAATCTCGACGTGCGAAGCGCGGATCCGCCGGATCCGAGCGCCCGCGACGTTCCCACCGCTCAAACGTCGATTCTCGCCGTTTGAAGCTCGGAAACGTCGTATCCTTGCGTTCGCGGCGTTTCCACCATTCAAACGTCGAATCTCGACGTGCGAAGCGCGGAACCGCCGGATCCGAGCGCCCGCGACGTTCCCACCGCTCAAACGTCGATTCTCGCCGTTTGAAGCTCGGAAACGTCGTATCCTTGCGTTCGCGGCGTT
>NW_012058987.1:0-468 GCF_000956235.1 Wasmannia auropunctata | reverse complement strand
TTTTTGCAATTTTATTGCGGAGCTGCGGATTTTGGCTTGAGAGTCCGCTTTTAAAATACAGCGCAAGACTGAACAATATATGTCACGCGAAAAGATATTCAGTCTGTTCTTCGGCGCATTTGGCGCGGCGGCAGCGCTTCTGTTATGGCGGCGGCAGCGCTTCTGCGTGAAAGGAGCGCGCGCATTTTGGCAAATTCCCGCGATTTTATAAAAAAAATCATCGCTTTGGCTTTTAGTTCCTTGAATTGCCGCATTCTCTGTCGTAAAGATAGCGGCTTGAGGTGTGTTTATATCGCAATTTTGCCTGTGTTTTATCGGCAAAGCAGTGTTTTAAAATTAACGGACGGTGTGACTTATGGTGAAATTTGGCAGAGTTTTGACAAAATTTTTAACAGTGGCGCGCGCGTTTTTTATACTCTCTTTTTGCGGAATATCTGCCGCCGCCGCGCAGGCTTCGCCCGCGCCGAA
>NW_012058986.1:0-458 GCF_000956235.1 Wasmannia auropunctata | reverse complement strand
TTTTCGGCTCGGTCGGGTCCGGAGGTAAACCTGGCCGATCTACGCTTCCCCGCTAAAGCCCTTAATGTTACGTCGATTCGCGTGCCCGCACGTTATTACGGACCTACCCTAGTGCCCCCGTGCACCCCGTCGTCCGTTACGTCCTCGATAGCGGAGAATTTTTGGCGCCGGAGGTAATCGCGGCGAAAGCAACACGCCGCGCGAAAGCAACACGCCGCGCGGGACGTTAGAAAAATTTCGGCTCGGTCGGGTCCGGAGGTAAACCTGGCCGATCTACGCTTCCCCGCTAAAGCCCTTAATGTTACGTCGATTCGCGTGCCCGCACGTTTATTCGGCCACCCTAGTGCCCCCGTGCACCCCCGACGTCCGTTCGCCTCGATAGCGGAGAATTTTCGGCGCCGGAGGTAATCGCGGCGAAAGCAACACGCCGACTGAGTCGACAAGGCACACAGGGGATA
>NW_012058985.1:0-418 GCF_000956235.1 Wasmannia auropunctata | reverse complement strand
AAAGCAACACGCCGCGCGAAAGCAACACGCCGCGCGGGACTTAGAAAATTTTCGGCTCGGTCGGGTCCGGAGGTAAACCTGGCCGTTCTACGCTTCCCCGCTAATGCCCTTAATGTTACGTCGATTCGCGCGCCCGCACGTTTATTCGGCCACCCTACCGCCCCCGTGCACCCCGTCGTACGTTCGCCTCGATAGCGGAGAATTTTCGGCGCCGGAGGTAATCGCGGCGAAAGCAACACGCCGCGCGAAAGCAACACGCCGCGCGGGACTTAGAAAATTTTCGGCTCGGTCGGGTCCGGAGGTAAACCTGGCCGATCGACGCTTCCCCGCTAGCCCCCTTAATATTACGTCGATTCGCGCGCCCGCACGTTTATTCGGCCACCCTACCACCCCCGTGCACAGATCGGAAGAGCACACG
>NW_012058984.1:0-369 GCF_000956235.1 Wasmannia auropunctata | reverse complement strand
TGAGGTAAACCTGGCCGATCGACGCTTCGCATCCCCGCTGGCGCCCTTAATATTACGTCGATTCGCGTGCCCGCACGTCTATTCGGCCACCCGAGTGCCCCCGTGCAACCCCGTCGTCCGTTCGCCTCGATAGCGGAAAATTTTCCGGCGCCGGAGGTAAACGCGGCGAAAGCAACTACTCCGACGCGAAAGAAACACGCCGCGCGGGACTTAGAAATTTTCGGGTACGGGTCCGGAGGTAAACCTGGCCGATCGACGCTTCCGCTTCCCCGCTCGGCGCCCTTTAATATTACGTCGATTTCCGTCGCCCGAACGTCTATTCGGCCACCCGAGTGCCCCCGTGCACCCCCGTCGTCCGTTCGCCACGAA
>NW_012058983.1:0-495 GCF_000956235.1 Wasmannia auropunctata | reverse complement strand
TATCCCCTGTGTGCCTTGTCGACTCAGTCTGACACATCGCCCAGCCGTACAAATTGTTCACGTCGTAGTACATTAGATACGACGACGGTTTCGACGGGTCGTACGAAGACATGTATTTATTGTTGGCTCGCGCGTATATGTTGGAACATTGACTGAGGCCACCGCGTATACCGCGCTCGATAAACAAGACCATATCGATGTCGGTGAGCAGTTCGAAATTTACACGCGTGTGTTTCAGCATGGCATCCCACGTGAAACCCGGCAACGTGAAATAATGGCGGGATCGAGTTCGTAACTCGCGATGCAGCTGTCGCGAAAATTTTCAAAAACGTCCGCGAGCAACAGGACGTCCGTTTTCAGGTACAGATCGCTGTACTCGCCGAGCGTTCCGATAGAGAACCGCTGCCACACGTCAACGGCGTGCTCGTAATCGCTCTCGGACACGGTGTCGCCCGTCAGCGAACTATGAATAAACGATTCGCGCGGCGGTAAACA
>NW_012058982.1:0-340 GCF_000956235.1 Wasmannia auropunctata | reverse complement strand
GAGCTTCAAACGGCGAGAATCGACGTTTGAGCGGTGGGAACGGCGCGGGCGCTCGGATCCGGCGGTTCCGCGCTTCGCACGTCGAGATTCGACGTTTGAATGGTGGAAACGCCGCGAACGCAAGGATACGACGTTTCCGAGCTTCAAACGGCGAGAATCGACGTTTGAGCGGTGGGAACGGCGCGGGCGCGCGGATCCGGCGGGTCCGCGCTTCGCACGTCGAGATTCGACGTTTGAATGGTGGAAACGCCGCGAACGCAAGGATACGACGTTTCCGAGCTTCAAACGGCGAGAATCGACGTTTGAGCGGTGGGAACGTCGCGGGCGCTACGGATCCGAC
>NW_012058981.1:0-733 GCF_000956235.1 Wasmannia auropunctata | reverse complement strand
TTGGCAAAGCGAAACTCGCGCCCGTCCGCCGATTCAAAGCTGGTGCTTTGCCTGTCGGTCAGCCGTGACGCGTCCTCTTTCATATCTACGTGGGTAAGCAGGCGGAATTGCGTTGTCCAACCTTCACAATTTGAGCCGCTGAATTCATAGGCCATACGGCCATTTAGCCCCGTTATATCCGATTTTTCGGCCATATTTTCCAGCGTAATATCATAAATGGCGCGATAAGAGATAAAGCCGCTTTTTTTGCCGGCAGAGGCGGAATGCGCCGGCGGCGGCGCTTTAACGGGTTTGGCAAAAGCGGGGAAGCCGCACAAAAAGGCAAACAGGCCGGCAAACATAAGAAGCGCCGCGACAGGGCGAAAAACCGCAATCAAAGGCGCAGACGCCGCAGCGCGCCGCATTTTCAGCCTCATTTTTATCTCTGCCGCGCGCATTAACTCTGCCATTCCCCGTTCCTTAAAATTTATTATCTGTTAAAATCTATATAGGAAGCGCGGCGCTTTATAAAGCCTAAAAGCGGCAAGGCGATTGCTTTAATAAAAAATTTACCGATAATGGCACTGTGGATAATGAGTCGGGAAGGAAAACTATATATGAATATGCAAAAGCCTGAGAAAGCCCTGCGGCAAAGCGCGGGCAGCGGCTATGATGACGGCAATATTTTCGCCAAAATTCTGCGCAGAGAAATCCCCGCCGCGCTTGTTTATGAAGATGAGGCTCTCTTGGCTTT
>NW_012058980.1:0-466 GCF_000956235.1 Wasmannia auropunctata | reverse complement strand
GAAGCGCATTGGCCTTATCGATTTTCAAGACGCGGTTTTCGGCTCTCCCGCTTATGATTTAGTGTCTCTGGCGCAAGATGCGCGGGTGAGCATTTCCGCTGCTTTGGAAAAGCGGCTGCTGCAGGCCTATAGAGAGCAACGGCAAAAATTGGCCAAAGCGTTTCAGCCGAAATTGTTTGCCGCCGATTACGCTGTTTTGGGCGCGCAGCGCGCCTGAAAATTCTGGGTGTTTTTATCCGCCTTAACAAGCAAGACGGCAAAGCCCATTATATGCGCCATGTCCCGCGGATAGAATCTTATCTGCGCCGCAATTTGCAGAAAAGCGCGCTGAAGCCGCTGCGAAGCTTTTTTGCGGAAAACGGCCTTATATGAAACGCAAGCCCCTTACAGCAAAACCCGTTCCCGCCGCAGCCGCCAAAAGCGCCCGCGATAAAAGCATACCCGAAACAAAAGTTACAACAGCTTT
>NW_012058979.1:0-564 GCF_000956235.1 Wasmannia auropunctata | reverse complement strand
CTTTCGCCGCGTTTACCTACGGCGCCGAATATTCTCCGCTATGGAGGCGAACGGACGACGGGTGTGCACGGGGGTATCCCCTGTGTGCCTTGTCGACTCAGTCACGCGAATTGACGTAATATTAAAGGCGCTAGCGCGGAAGCGTCGATCGGCCAAGTGTACCTCCGGACCCGACAGAGCCGAAAATTTTCTAAGTCCCGCGCGGCGTGTTGCTTTCGCGCGGCGTGTTGCTTTCGCCGCGTTTGCCTACGGCGCCGAAAATTCTCCGCTATGGAGGCGAACGGACGACGGGTGTGCACGGGGGCACTCGGGTGGCCGAATAGACGAGCGGGCACGCGAATCGACGTAATATTAAGGGCGCCAGCGGGGAAGCGAAGCGTCGATCGGCCAGGTTTACCTCCGGACTCGACAGAGCCGAAAATTTTCTAAGTCCCGCGCGGCGTGTTGCTTTCGCGCGGCGTGTTGCTTTCGCCGCGTTTACCTACGGCGCCGAATAATTCTCCGCTATGGAGGCGAACGGACGACGGGTGTGCACGGGGGCACTCGGGTGGTCGAATAGACGAG
>NW_012058978.1:0-362 GCF_000956235.1 Wasmannia auropunctata | reverse complement strand
AGAATCGACGTTTGAGCGGTGGGAACGTCGCGGGCGCTCGGATCCGGCGGTTCCGCGCTTCGCACGTCGAGATTCGACGTTTGAATGGTGGAAACGCCGCGAACGCAAGGATACGACGTTTCCGAGCTTCAAACGGCGAGAATCGACGTTTGAGCGGTGGGAACGTCGCGGGCGCTCGGATCCGGCGGTTCCGCGCTTCGCACGTCGAGATTCGACGTTTCGAATGGGTGGAAACGCCGCGAACGCAAGGATACGACGTTTCCGAGCTTCAAACGGCGAGAATCGACGTTTGAGCGGTGGGAACGTCGCGGGCGCTCGGATCCGGCGGTTCCGCGCTTCGCACGTCGAGATTCGACGTTTGA
>NW_012058977.1:0-312 GCF_000956235.1 Wasmannia auropunctata | reverse complement strand
ATCCCCTGTGTGCCTTGTCGACTCAGTTGGCTCATTAAATCAGTTATGGTTCATTAGATTGTACCCACATTTACTTGGATAACTGTGGTAATTCTAGAGCTAATACATGCAAAACAGAGTCCCGACCAGTGATGGAAGGGACGCTTTTATTAGATCAAAACCAATCGGTGGCGGGCGGTCTCCGTCCGTCCACCGTTTATTTTGGTGACTCTGAATAAATTTGTGCTGATCGCACGGTCCTAGCACCGGCGACGCATCTTTCAAATGTCTGCCTTATCAACTGTCGATGGTAGGTTCTGCGCCTACCATGGA
>NW_012058976.1:0-548 GCF_000956235.1 Wasmannia auropunctata | reverse complement strand
TATCCCCTGTGTGCCTTGTCGACTCAGTCCTTAATATTACGTCGATTTCCGTATCCCCTGTGTGCCTTGTCGACTCAGTGCCCCCGTGCACCCCCGTCGTCCGTTCGCCTCGATAGCGGAGAATTTTTGGCGCCGGAGGTAAACGCGGCGAAAGAAACACGCCGCGCGAAAGCAACACGCCGCGCGTGACTTAGAAAATTTTTGGCTCTGTGGGGTCCGGAGGTAAACCTGGCCGATCGACGCTTCCCCGATAGCGTCCTTAATATTACGTCGATTCGCTTGCCCGCACGTCTATTTGGCCACCCGAGTGCCCCCGTGCACCCCCGTCGTCCGTACGCCTCGATAGCGGAGAATTTTTGGCGCCGGAGGTAAACGCGGCGAAAGCAACACGCCGCGCGAAAGCAACACGCCGCGCGAGAACTTAGAAAATTTTAGGTCGGGTCCGGAGGTAAACCTGGCCGATCGACGCTTCGCTTCCCGCTGGCGCCTTAATATTACGTCGATTTCCGTGCCCGAACGTCTATCGGCCACCGAGTGCCCCGTGCACC
>NW_012058975.1:0-305 GCF_000956235.1 Wasmannia auropunctata | reverse complement strand
TATCCCCTGTGTGCCTTGTCGACTCAATAAACAGTATAAATTTTGCAAAGATTTCACATAGGGTGTCAATCTGCGTGAGTGTGTAAGAATCAAGAGTTTCAAAACTCTCGTATATATAATTCTCACTTATTGCAATGTTTCTACATTAAAACTCAACATACATTACACTTTCATCGACGTAATTCACAATTTCTGCAATAAACAGTATAAATTTTGCAAAGATTTCACATAGGGTGTCAATCTGCGTGAGTGTATAAGAATCAAGAGTTTCAAAACTCTCGTATATATAAGCTTTCAAATCCTCG
>NW_012058974.1:0-497 GCF_000956235.1 Wasmannia auropunctata | reverse complement strand
TCGATTTTTGCGTTCGCGGCGTATCTACCATTCAAACGTCGAATCTCGACGTTGCGAAGCGCGGAACCGCCGGATTCCGAGCGCACGCGACGTTCCCACCGCTCAAACGTCGATTCTCGCCGTTTGAAGCTCGGAAACGTCGTATCCTTGCGTCGCGGCGTTCTACCATTCAAACGTCGAATCTCGACGTGCGAAGCGCGGAACAGCCGTATCCGAGCGCCCGAGACGTTCCCACCGCTCAAACGTCGATTCTCGCCGTTTGAAGCTCGGAAACGTCGTATAATTGCGTTCGCGGCGTTTCTACCATTCAAACGTCGAATCTCGACGTGCGAAACGCGGAACCGCCGTATCCGAGCGCCCGCGACGTTCTCACCGCTCAAACGTCGATTTCGCCGTTTGATGCACGGAAACGTCGTATCCTTGCGTTCGCGGCGTTTCTACCATTCAAATGTCGAATCTCGACGTGCGAAGCGCGGAACCGCCGTATCCGAGCGCCC
>NW_012058973.1:0-418 GCF_000956235.1 Wasmannia auropunctata | reverse complement strand
TGCCCAGAATATCAGGCGCTATCGGCCCTGAGAGATAATAGCTGCCCTGCGCCGCATCGCCATAGCGGGAATGTTGATTGGCCGTGCCGTCCGCCGTGACGCTGCCGCCCCATTTTACCGGGACTTTGCGGGTGATAATATTGATAACGCCGCCCATGGCGTCTGATCCGTAGAGCGAGGACATGGGGCCGCGCACCGCCTCTATCCGCTCTATGGCGTTAAGCGGCGGGATAAAGCTTTGCTCAAAGCCGGCGCTGCCATTGGCGCGCGCCTCACGCGTGCTTTGCCTTTTGCCGTCCACCAAAATCAGAGTATAAGCGCCGGGTAAGCCGCGGATAAAAATATCCTGCTTGCCGGCATTGCCGGTTATCGCTATGCCCTGCAGGCTGTTCAGCGCATCTGTTACATCGCGGAATGC
>NW_012058972.1:0-630 GCF_000956235.1 Wasmannia auropunctata | reverse complement strand
ATTATACGAAGTTATACGATTTTCGGCGCCGGAGGTAATCGCGGCGAAAGCAACACGCCGCGCGAAAGCAACACGCCGCGCGGGACTTAGAAAATTTTTCGGCTCGGTCGGGTCCGGAGGTAAACCTGGCCGTTCGACGCTTCCCCGCTAGCGCCCTTAACTGTTACCCGTCGATTCGCCGTCGCCCGCACGTTATTCGGCCACCTACTACCCCGTGNACCCCGTGTCCGTGTCCCGATAGTCGAAGAATTTTCGGCGCCTGAGGTAATCGCGGCGAAAGCAACACGCCGCGCGAAAGCAACACGCCGCGCGGGACTTAGAAAATTTTCGGCTCGGTCGGGTCCGGAGGTAAACCTGGCCGATCGACGCTTCCCCGCTAGCCCCCTTAATATTACGTCGATTCGCGCGCCCGCACGTTTATTCGGCCACCCTACCACCCCCGTGCACCCCCGTCGTCCGTTCGCCCCGATAGCGAAGAATTTTCGGCGCCGGAGGTACACTTGGCCAAAGCAACACGCCGCGGCGGTACCTCGCTTCCAGCGGCTAAGTCCCGCGCGCCTCGGTCTATCGACGTTCGCGCCCATAAGCGGCCGTGCATAAGAACTGAGTCGACAAGGCACACAGGGGATA
>NW_012058970.1:0-357 GCF_000956235.1 Wasmannia auropunctata | reverse complement strand
TTCAAACGTCGAATCTCGACGTGCGAAGCGCGGAACCGCCGGATCCGAGCGCCCGCGACGTTCCCACCGCTCAAACGTCGATTCTCGCCGTTTGAAGCTCGGAAACGTCGTATCCTTGCGTTCGCGGCGTTTCCACCACTTCAAACGTCGAATCTCGACGTGCGAGCGCGAAACCGCCGGATCCGAGCGCCCGCGACGTTCCCACCGCTCAAACGTCGATTCTCGCCGTTTGAAGCTCGGAAACGTCGTATCCTTGCGTTCGCGGCGTTTCCACCATTCAAACGTCGAATCTCGACGTGCGAAGCGCGGAACCGCCGGATCCGAGCGCCCGCGACGTTCCCACCGCTCAAACGTCGA
>NW_012058969.1:0-624 GCF_000956235.1 Wasmannia auropunctata | reverse complement strand
TATCCCCTGTGTGCCTTGTCGACTCAGTCCGTGCACCACCATCGTCCGTTCGCCTCGATAGCGGAGAATTTTCGGCGTCGGTGGTAAAGGCGGCGAAAGCAACACGCCGCGCGAAAGCAACACGCCGCGCGGGACTTAGAAAATTTTCGGGTCGGGTCCGGAGGTAAACCTGGCCGATCGACGCTTCCCCGCAAGCGCCGTTAATATTACTTCGATTCGCGTGCCCGCACGTCTATTTGGCCACCCGAGTGCCCCCGTGCACCCCCGTCGTCCGTTCGCCTCGATAGCGGAGAATTTTTGGCGCCGGAGGTAAACGCGGCGAAAGTAAACACGCCGCGACGAAAGCAACACGCCGCGCCGTGACTTAGAAAACTTTTTTGGCTCTGTGGGGTCCGGAGGTAAACCTGGCCGATCGACGCTTCCCCGATAGCGTCCTTAATATTACGTCGATTCGCTTGCCCGCACGTCTATTTGGCCACCCGAGTGCCCCAGTGCACCCCCGTCGTCCGTACGCCTCGATAGCGGAGAATTTTTGGCGCCGGAGGTAAACGCGGCGAAAGCAACACGCCGCGCGAAAGCAACACGCCGCGCGAGACTTAGAAAACTGAGTCGACAAGGCACACA
>NW_012058968.1:0-366 GCF_000956235.1 Wasmannia auropunctata | reverse complement strand
TTGACGAGTAGGAGGGTCGCGGCGGTGTGCGCAGAAGGGTCTGGGCGCGAGCCTGCCTGGAGCCGCCGTCGGTGCAGATCTTGGTGGTAGTAGCAAATACTCCAGCGAGGCCCTGGAGGACTGACGTGGAGAAGGGTTTCGTGTGAACAGCCGTTGCACACGAGTCAGTCGATCCTAAGCCCTAGGAGAAATCCTATGTCAATGACGGCGTAATATACTCTAGTGTTGTCCTAGCCAAAATGATCGATTGCTGTAAAAAGTAAGAGAGAGATAGAGCGAACGACACACGCCCGTCGGGCGAAAGGGAATCCGGTTCCTATTCCGGAACCCGGCAGCGGAACCGCATACAATTCGGGCCCTCGTAAA
>NW_012058967.1:0-885 GCF_000956235.1 Wasmannia auropunctata | reverse complement strand
TATCCCCTGTGTGCCTTGTCGACTCAGTTAGGTAATCGCGGCGAAAGCAACACGCCGCGCGAAAGCAACACGCCGCGCGGGACTTAGAAAATTTTCGGCTCGGTCGGGTCCGGAGGTAAATCTGGCCGATCGACGATTCCCCGCTAGCCCCCTTAATATTACGCCGATTCGCGCGCCCGCACGTTTATTCGGCCACCCTACCACCCACGTGCACCCCCGTCGTCCGTTCGCCCCGATAGCGAAGAATTTTCGGCGCCGGAGGTACACTTGGCCAAAGCAACACGCCGCGGCGGTACCTCGCTTCCAGCGGCTAAGTCCCGCGCGCCTCGGTCTATCGACGTTCGCGCCCATAAGCGGCCGTGCATAAGACCGTGCGTCGCCGACCGCTTGTCCGGTCGGTTGGGTACTATAAGAGGTGCGGTTGCGCTCGGCTAGCCGAGCGGTACGATGCGGTCGTGCGTACACGTTACTCGTGTCTCGTACGCCCCGTACGGCTTCTCGAACGTATATGAAACACGGACCGTGATCGTTGCGATGCACGTCGGTCGTTCTTCTCGCTATTGAAGCGGAGAAGTCGTCGACTCTCGCACGGAGGGTGAGTTACATCGTTCGACGTAATCGGCGACTCGTTCGACGAAACGTCCGGTGTTCGCTCGCGCTTGCCGAAGCGTGCCGTCCAATATAATATTATATACAAACACAGCATTGCCACGAGTCGGTGTCGAGAGACCGAATGGCTCTTATGTGGCGCGCACATAGTGTTGGTCCCGCGATCTTCCCTCGTTCTCAGACGAACGTGATCGGATGAATCGTGGCGCTTACTGAACATCAACTCCACGTATACGAGTGCGACGGAAGTGCGAGATCCCTGGCGGATTTCTCTTA
>NW_012058966.1:0-773 GCF_000956235.1 Wasmannia auropunctata | reverse complement strand
TATCCCCTGTGTGCCTTGTCGACTCAGTCGAAAATTTTCTAAGTCCCGCGCGGCGTGTTGCTTTCGCGCGGAGTGTTGCTTTCGCCGCGTTTACCTCCGGCGCCGTAAATTCTCCGCTATCGAGGCGAACGGTCGACGGGGGTGCACGGGGGCACTTGCGTGGCCGAATAGACGTGCGGGCACGCGAATCGACGTAATATTGAGGGCGCTAGCGGGGAAGCGAAGCGTCGATCGGCCAGGTTTACATCCGTACCGACCCGAAAATTTCTATCCCCTGTGTGCCTTGTCGACTCAGTCCGCCTTTACCTCCGACGCCGAAAATTCTCCGCTATCGAGGCGAACGGACGACGGTGGTGCACGGGGGCACTTGAGTGGCCGAATAGACGTGCGGGCACGCGAATCGACGTAATATTAAGGGCGCCAGCGGGGATGCGAAGCGTCGATCGGCCAGGTTTACCTCCGGACCCGACCCGAAAATTTTCTAAGTCTCGCGCGGCGTGTTGCTTTCGCGCGGCGTGTTGCTTTCGCCGCGTTTACCTCCGGCGCCGAAAATTCTCCGCTATCGAGGCGAACGGTCGACGGGGGTGCACGGGGGCACTTGAGTGGCCGAACAGACGTGCGGGCACGCGAATCGACGTAATATTGAGGGCGCCAGCGGGGAAGCGAAGCGTCGATCGGCCAGGTTTACCTCCGGACCCGACCCGACTGAGTCGACAAGGCACACAGGGGATATTGCTTTCGCGCGGCGTGTTGCTTTACGCCGCGTTTACCTC
>NW_012058965.1:0-583 GCF_000956235.1 Wasmannia auropunctata | reverse complement strand
GTCGNGTTGCTTTCGCGCGGAGTGTTGCTTTCGCCGCGTTTACCTCCGGCGCCGAAAATTCTCCGCTATCGTGGCGAACGGACGGCGGGGGTGCACGGGGGCACTCGGTGGCCGAATAGACGTGCGGGCACGGAAATCGACGTAATATTAAGGGCGCCAGCGGGGAAGCGAAGCGTCGATCGGCCAGGTTTACCTCCGGACCCGCCCGAAATTTCTAAGTCCCGCGCGGCGTGTTGCTTTCGCGCGGCGTGTTGCTTTTCCGCGTTTACCTCCGGCGACCAGAAATTTTCCGCTAACGATGCGAACGGACGACGGGGGTGCACGGGGGCACTCGGGTGGCCGAATAGACGTGCGGGCACGCGAATCGACGTAATATTAAGGACGCTATCGGGGAAGCGTCGATCGGCCAGGTTTACCTACGGACTCGACAAAGCCAAAAATTTTCTAAGTCACGCGCGGCGTGTTGCTTTCGCGCGGCGTGTTTCTTTCGCCGCGTTTACCTCCGGCGCCAAAAATTCTCCGCTATCGAGGCGAACGACCGACGGGGGTGCACGGACTGAGTCGACAAGGCACACAGGGGATA
>NW_012058963.1:0-338 GCF_000956235.1 Wasmannia auropunctata | reverse complement strand
TATCCCCTGTGTGCCTTGTCGACTAGTCCGGACACCGCCGCAACTGCGGTGCTCTTCGCGTTCCAAACCCTATCTCCCTGCTAGAGGTTTCCAGGGAACTCGAACGCTTATACAGAAAGAAAACTCTTCCCGGATCTCCCGACGGCGTCTCCAGGTCATTTTGGGTTACCCCGACGAACACTCTTACGAGGGCCCGAATTGTATGCGGTTCCGCTGCCGGGTTCCGGAATAGGAACCGGATTCCCTTTCGCCCGACGGGCGTGTGTCGTTCGCTCTATCTCTCTCTTACTTTTTACAGTAATCGATCATTTTGGCTAGGACAACACTAGAGTATAGTA
>NW_012058962.1:0-367 GCF_000956235.1 Wasmannia auropunctata | reverse complement strand
TTGTCGACTCAGTAGTTCTCGCCGTTTGAAGCTCGGAAACGTCGTATCCTTGCGTTCGCGGCGTTTCTACCATTCAAACGTCGAATCTCGACGTGCGAAGCGCGGAACCGCCGGATCCGAGCGCCCGCGACGTTCCCACCGCTCAAACGTCGATTCTCGCCGTTTGAAGCTCGGAAACGTCGTATCCTTGCGTTCGCGGCGTTTCTACCATTCAAACGTCGAATCTCGACGTGCGAAGCGCGGAACCGCCGGATCCGAGCGCCCGCGACGTTCCCACCGCTCAAACGACGATTCTCGCCGTTTGAAGCTCGGAAACGTCGTATCCTTGCGTTCGCGGCGTTTCTACCATTCAAACGTCGAATCTCGA
>NW_012058961.1:0-388 GCF_000956235.1 Wasmannia auropunctata | reverse complement strand
GTACGCCTCGATAGCGGAGAATTTTTGGCGCCGGAGGTAAACGCGGCGAAAGCAACACGCCGCGCGAAAGCAACACGCCGCGCGAGACTTAGAAAATTTTCGGGTCGGGTCCGGAGGGAAACCTGGCCGATAGAACGCTTCGCATCCCCGCTGGCGCCCTTAATATTACGTCGATTCGCGTGCCCGCACGTCTATTCGGCTACCCCGAGTGCCCCCGTGCACCCCCGTCGCCGTTTCGCCACGATAGCGGAAAATTTTACGGCCGCCGGAGGTAAACGCGGCGAAAGCACACGCCGCGACGAAAGCAACACGCCGCGCGGGACTTAGAAAATTTTCGGGTCGGGTCCGGAGGTAAACCTGGCCGATCGACGCTTCGCTTCCCCGCTGA
>NW_012058960.1:0-783 GCF_000956235.1 Wasmannia auropunctata | reverse complement strand
GCTCATCTTTAAGCCATTGCAGCTTTTCGCCCTTTTCCTGCGCATTCATGCCGCCGTCAACATGGCGCGCTTCAACGGCAAGCTCTATCGGGTCTTCGCTTTCCGGGTGTTCCGCCTGCCATTTTTGATAGGTTTGGATAATCTCAGGGAAATCACGCGCCACCGCTTTAGAGCGCACAGTTTCTTTTTTGCCGTCAATGGTTTGCGCAAAAGCAACAGCGCGGCGCATGGGCTGCGCGTCATCAGCCTCATCTGCCTGCCCCTTGGCAAGGGCATTATCGCGGAATTCTTTCGCCAGCGCTTTCCAGCAGCCGATAAGCTTTGCCGCGTCGTCCGTGACAATATCGCAGCCGATAAGCTTTGCCGCGTCGTCCGTGACAATATCATTGTCATCGGTTAAAAGCAGATTTTGCAGCCGCTGCTTAATGGTTTTTTCGTCAATAGTCAGGACAATAAGCTTATAATCCACCAGCAATCCGCGGTGGACAGCCTCCGAAAAAGACAGCGTATAAAACAGCTCGCCGAATTGCTCTTTATTATCCATACTGTAGAGAACAATATCTTGTTCATTGGCCGCTTTTTTACGCCGCGTCTTTATAAATGCGCGGCGTGGCTGTCATATACAGGCGCTTGGCGGCGTGAATGTAATTTTCATCATGCACTTTAACAAAATTGCTGTCTTTATCTGCTTTATTCACCTGCCCGGTGGTGCGGTGCGCTTCATCGCATATCACCAAATCAAAGCGCGGCAGGCCAAGCTTTTGCGCCTCATGAATTACGCTA
>NW_012058959.1:0-312 GCF_000956235.1 Wasmannia auropunctata | reverse complement strand
TATCCCCTGTGTGCCTTGTCGACTCAGTCAACACGCCGCGCGAAAGCAACACGCCGCGCGGGACTTAGAAAAATTTCGGCTCGGTCGGATCCGGAGGTAAACCTGGCCGATCTACGCTTCCCCGCTAAAGCCCTTAATGTTACGTCGATTCGCGTGCCCGCACGTTTATTCGGCCACCCTAGTGCCCCCGTGCACCCCCGTCGTCCGTTCGCCTCGATAGCGGAGAATTTTCGGCGCCGGAGGTAATCGCGGCGAAAGCAACACGCCGCGCGAAAGCAACACGCCGCGCGGGACTTAGAAAAATTTCGGCTA
>NW_012058958.1:0-598 GCF_000956235.1 Wasmannia auropunctata | reverse complement strand
ATTACCTCCGGCGCCGAAAATTCTTCGCTATCGGGGCGAACGGACGACGGGGGTGCACGGGGGTGGTATGGTGGCCGAATAAACGTGCGGGCGCGCGAATCGACGTAACATTAAGGGCGCTAGCGGGGAAGCGTCGAACGGCCAGGTTTACCTCCGGACCCGACCGAGCCGAAAATTTTCTAAGTCCCGCGCGGCGTGTTGCTTTCGCGCGGCGTGTTGCTTTCGCCGCGATTACCTCCGGCGCCGAAAATTCTTCGCTATCGGGGCGAACGGACGACGGGGTGCTACGGGGTGGTAGGGTGGCCGAATAAACGTGCGGGCACGCGAAATCGGCGTAACAATAAGGGGGTCTAGCGGGGAAGCGTCGATCGGCCAGGGTTTACCTCCGGACCCGACCGAGCCGAAAATTTTCTAAAGTCCCGCGCGGCGTAGTTGCTTTTCGCGCGGCGTGTTGCTTTCGCCGCGATTACCTCCGGCGCCGAAAATTCTTCGCTAATCGGGGGCAACGGACGACGGGGGTGCACGGGGGTGGTAGGGTGGCCGAATAAACGTGCGGGCGCGCGAAATCGACGTAATATTAAGGGGACTGAGTCGACAA
>NW_012058957.1:0-349 GCF_000956235.1 Wasmannia auropunctata | reverse complement strand
TATCCCCTGTGTGCCTTGTCGACTCAGTCGCTAACCTGACCGAGCGCTAACCTGACCGAGCGCTAGCCCGACGTGTCAGGCGAGGCACTTGGCCGCTGAGCGCCTGTCGGCCCCGTCGGCGAAAGCAACACGCGGCGCGGGACTTAGCCGCGGAGCGCGCGACAGACCCGCCGGCGGTAGGACCGACGTACGCGCTAGCCTAACCGAGCGCTAACCTGACCGAGCGCGAGACCGAACGAGCGCTAACCTGACCGAGCGCTAACCTGACCGAGCGCTAACCTGACCGAGCGCTAGCCCGACGTGTCAGGCGAGGCACTTGGCCGCTGAGCGCCTGTCGGCCCCGTCGGCA
>NW_012058956.1:0-491 GCF_000956235.1 Wasmannia auropunctata | reverse complement strand
GTGCCTTGTCGACTCAGTCTCTCCGCTCTCTCGGGAGCGCGAGGGACTCCGCGTGCGCGCGTCAGAGTGTGCGTCGAGGCCGTCGCAAGCGCGCGCCACGGTACACGGACGTTAACGGACCTAGCGCCGTCGCCGTGCCTGGCCCGCTGTTGGTCGTGCGGTAAGAGAGAATATCTTAACCTTCGACAGGCCTGCAAAACGTTCGCCGCGCGCGCGCCTCTTCGCGGGGGTCGCGCGTGGCGACGGATACCGGTCGGCGACGCTACTGCTTTGGGTACTCTTAGGACCCGTCTTGAAACACGGACCAAGGAGTCTAACATGTACGCGAGTCATTGGGACTCAGCGGATACCTAAAGGCGCAATGAAAGTGAAGGTCGGCCCTGGTTGTCGACCGAGGGAGGATGGGCCGCGTCGCGATGCGGCTCCGCACTCCCGGGGCGTCTCGTTCTCATCGCGAGAAGAGGCGCACCCAGAGCGTACACGTTGGGACA
>NW_012058955.1:0-344 GCF_000956235.1 Wasmannia auropunctata | reverse complement strand
CGAACGGTCGACGGGGATGCACGTGGGCACTGAGTGGCCGAACAGAGTGCGGGCACGCGAATCGACGATATTAGGGCACCAGCGGGTAGCGAAGCGTCGATCGGCCAGGTTTACCTCCGGACCCGACCGAAAATTTTCTAAGTCCCGCGCGGCGTGTTGCTTTCGCGCGGAGTGTTACTTTCGCCGCGTTTACCTCCGTCGCCGAAAATTTTCCGCTATCGAGGCGAACGGACGACGGGGGTGCACGGGCTCACTCGGGTGGCCGAATAGACGTGCGGGCACGCGAATCGACGTAATATTAAGGGCGCCAGCGGGGATGCGAAGCGTCGATCGGCCAGGTTTAC
>NW_012058954.1:0-380 GCF_000956235.1 Wasmannia auropunctata | reverse complement strand
TGTGTGCCTTGTCGACTCAGTCAGGATCAACCAGGGAGCTTCGTGTGTGCGTTTTTCTCGAGAGCCAGCGAGCGCAGCACAGAGAGCCGTGTGCGTGTGTCGGTACTTGCCGCCGGTCTTGCGAGCCGGTCGGCGACACTCTGCTTCTTCATTCGTTACATACGTAAACCCATGTGTTATACACCGAACGTGCATGTACACTCCGAGGAGTATACGCACAACGTCGGGTTTTGTTAAAAAAAGATCATGTATATTTTTGTTCTCATTCTCCCTATGATAGCGGCGCGTAGCCGCTCAGCCCTGACGCTAGATCGACGATGCGATACTCAGACGTCGAGGAACGTGCGTACTCAAAACTGAGTCGACAAGGCACACAGGGG
>NW_012058953.1:0-427 GCF_000956235.1 Wasmannia auropunctata | reverse complement strand
GACCCGCCCGAAAATTTTCTAAGTCCCGCGCGGCGTGTTGCATTCGCGCGGCGTGTTGCTTTCGCCGCGTTTACCTCCAACGCCGAAAATTCTCCGCTATCGAGGCGAACGGTCGACCGGGGGTGCACGGGGGCACTTTGAATGGCCGAACAGACGTGCGGGCACGCGAAGTCGACGTAATATTGAGGGCGCCAGCGGGGAAGCGAAGCGTCGATCGGCCTAGGTTTTCATCCGGACCCGACCCGAAAATTTTCTAAGTCCCGCGCGGCGTGTTGCTTTCGCGACGGCGTTTTGCTTTTCGCCGCGTTTAACCTCCGGCGCCAAAAATTTTCCGCTATCGAGGCGAACGGTCGACGGGGGTGCAACGGGGGCACTCGGGTGGCCGAATAGACGTGCGGTCACGCGATTCGACGTAATATTAAGGGCG
>NW_012058952.1:0-552 GCF_000956235.1 Wasmannia auropunctata | reverse complement strand
AAAAATCTCTCCGTAATTGCCTGCGCTTTTGATAATATTCACAGCCCAATTCTGTTCCAGCCCGATATTTTTCCCTAAAAAGCTTCCCTGCTCAGTCCCCAGCAGGCGCTTTATATCGGGATTGGTCGATTGCAGAATAGACTCAACATTATTTTGGGTAATGCCATATTCCTCGGCATTTAAGAGGACATTATGAGTCCAGCGCACAATATTTGCCCATACTGCATCATTCTGCCGCACAATAAGGGCAAAAGGCTCTTTTGAGATAAGCTGCGGCAAAACAATATTATCATCGGGATTTGTCAGCTGCAGGCGCACGGCATAGAGAGATGATTGATCGGTGGTGTAAACATCGCAGCGGCCTGCGTCATAAGCGGCATTCACCTCGGAGAATTTTTCAAACACGACAGGCGTATAGTCCAAATTATTGCGGCCGAAATAATCTGCCAAAGTCAGCTCGGTCGATGTGCCGGATTGCACGCAAATAGACGCGCCCGATAATTGCTCAATGGAAGTTATCTCCGGCAGCCGCTTGGCATTGACCATAAAGCC
>NW_012058951.1:0-523 GCF_000956235.1 Wasmannia auropunctata | reverse complement strand
TATCCCCCTGTGTGCCTTGTCGACTCAGTCAACACGCCGCGCGAAAGCAACACGCCGCGCGGGACTTAGAAAATTTTCGGCTCTGTCGAGTCCGGAGGTAAACCTGGCCGATCGACGCTTCGCTTCCCCGCTGGCGCCCTTAATATTACGTCGATTCGCGTGCCCGCTCGTCTATTCGACCACCCGAGTGCCCCCGTGCACACCCGTCGTCCGTTCGCCTCCATAGCGGAGAATTTTCGGCGCCGTAGGTAACGACGGCGAAGACAACACGCCGCGCGAAAGCAACACGCCGCGCGGGACTTAGAAAATTTTCGGCTCTGTCGGGTCCGGAGGTAAACCTGGCCGATCGACGCTTCGCTTCCCCGCTGGCGCCCTTAATATTACGTCGATTCGCGTGCCCGCTCGTCTATTCGGCCACCCGAGTGCCCCCGTGCACACCCGTCGTCCGTTCGCCTCCATAGCGGAGAATTTTCGGCGCCGTAGGCAAACGCGGCGACTGAGTCGACAAGGCACACAGGGGATA
>NW_012058950.1:0-421 GCF_000956235.1 Wasmannia auropunctata | reverse complement strand
TATCCCCTGTGTGCCTTGTCGAATCAAGTCTTGGATATGTCGAGAATACACATACCCACGTAGATTGGTTTGTTAAACTTGACCTCCAGTTTGCGCATTTCTACCGCGACCAGATTCTCTGAAAAGATGCTACGACTGTGAAAATTTGGTTTCGCGGTCATCGCTTCAGCATCAAATCTACCTTCCCATTTTGTTAAAAGCCGCACATCGACGTGATTGTGCACATTCTCCATGGTTTTGCCAAATACCGCATTATTCATTAATTTGTACAAATTTTTTTCAAATTCATTCGTGGCTAATGTTCGAAATTTCGTATTTAGTTCGATATAATCACGAAGCCATGGAGATTGCGCGAATTGCAATACGCGATGAATCTTTGAGATACGGAGGCCGTGACGAGTGCACTGTTGTAGAGTGCGAA
>NW_012058949.1:0-336 GCF_000956235.1 Wasmannia auropunctata | reverse complement strand
TCAACACGCCGCGCGAAATGCAACACACCGCGCGGGACTTAGAAAATTTTCGGGTCGGGTCCGGAGATAAACCAGGCCGATCGACGCTTCCCCGCTAGCGCCCTTAATATTACGTCGATTCGCGTGCCCGCACGTCTGTTCGGCCACTCAAGTGCCCCCGTGCACCACCATCGTCCGTTCGCCTCGATAGCGGAGAATTTTCGGCGTCGGTGGTAAAGGCGGCGAAAGCAACACGCCGCGCGAAAGCAACACGCCGCGCGGGACTTAGAAAATTTTCGGGTAGGGTCCGGAGGTAAACCTGGCCGATCGACGCTTCGCATCCCCGCTGGAGCCTTA
>NW_012058948.1:0-348 GCF_000956235.1 Wasmannia auropunctata | reverse complement strand
CCTTGTCGACTCAGTCTCGTTCTCAGACGAACGTGATCGGATGAATCGTGGCGCTTACTGAACATCAACTCCACGTATACGAGTGCGACGGAAGTGCGAGATCCCTGGCGGATTTCTCTTCCCGCTTTACTTGTACGCCTTAGCGAAATTTTTCTACGTACTTTGAGTACGCACGTTCCTCGACGTCTGAGTATCGCATCGTCGATCTAGCGTCAGGGCTGAGCGGCTACGCGCCGCTATCATAGGGAGAATGAGAACAAAAATATACATGATCTTTTTTTAACAAAACCCGACGTTGTGCGTATACTCCTCGGAGTGTAACTGAGTCGACAAGGCACACAGGGGATA
>NW_012058947.1:0-454 GCF_000956235.1 Wasmannia auropunctata | reverse complement strand
GTGCTCTTCCGATCTACAGCTTGAAATCTCTACTTTTCAAATTGAAGCAAAAAGAACCATTTTGCTTTAATGTTGAATAACTCGGTGAAAAAAAATCGTACAACGCTCAACAAAAAAGCAAATTAAAGGTAAAGATTCACTCTTTCGAAAGCTGTAAACTGCATTGGCATGCGATTTTTAATTCGCGCCATGGAACTTATCAAAGTTTATAAAAAATTTTGAGATTCATCGGGTCTCCTTTTTTATCCGTGTAATTCCATGAAAAATCAGTATGATCGTTTTCTAAAGTAACGATTTAAAAAGTAGAGATTTCAAGCTGTAAAATGCTTTTTTGAACATCTCGATACGATCGTTTTTGACGAAGTTACACTCTCTTGAATTTTGCCTATTTTTGGGGGGTAGAGTAAGTGATGCTTTAATTTTGTTACTGAGTCGACAAGGCACACAGGGGATA
>NW_012058946.1:0-568 GCF_000956235.1 Wasmannia auropunctata | reverse complement strand
TATCCCCTGTGTGCCTTGTCGACTCAGTCTATCGAGGCGTACGGACGACGGGGGTGCACTGGGGCACTCGGGTGGCCAAATAGACGTGCGGTCAAGCGAATCGACGTAATATTAAGGACGCTATCGGGGAAGCGTCGATCGGCCAGGTTTACCTCCGGACCCCACAGAGCCAAAAATTTTCTAAGTCACGCGCGGCGTGTTGCTTTCGCGCGGCGTGTTTCTTTCGCCGCGTTTACCTCCGGCGCCAAAAATTCTCCGCTATCGAGGCGAACGGACGACGGGGGTGCACGGGGGCACTCGGGTGGCCAAATAGACGTGCGGGCACGCGAATCGAAGTAATATTAACGGCGCTTGCGGGGAAGCGTCGATCGGCCAGGTTTACCTCCGGACCCGACCCGAAAATTTTCTAAGTCCCGCGCGGCGTGTTGCGTTTCGCGCGGGTGTTGCTTTCGCCGCGTTTACCTCCGGCGCCGAAAATTTTCCGCTATCGGGGCGAACGGTCGACGGGGTTGCACGTGGGCACTTGGGTGGCCGAATAGAACTGAGTCGACAAGGCACACAGGGGATA
>NW_012058945.1:0-378 GCF_000956235.1 Wasmannia auropunctata | reverse complement strand
TATCCCCTGTGTGCCTTGTCGACTCAGTCGCGTGCCCGCACGTCTGTTCGGCCACTCAAGTACCCCCGTGCACCACCGTCGTCCGTTCGCCTCGATAGCGGAGAATTTTCGGCGTCGGAGGTAAAGGCGGCGAAAGCAACACGCCGCGCGAAAGCAACACGCCGCGCGGGACTTAGAAAATTTTCGGGTCGGGTCCGGATGTAAACCTGGCCGATCGACGCTTCCCCGCTAGCGCCCTTAATATTACGTCGATTCGCGTGCCCGCACGTCTGTTCGGCCACTCAAGTGCCCCCGTGCACCCCCTCGTCCGTTCGCCACGATAGCGGAAAATTTTTGGCGCCGGAGGTAAAACTGAGTCGACAAGGCACACAGGGGATA
>NW_012058944.1:0-415 GCF_000956235.1 Wasmannia auropunctata | reverse complement strand
CCCGCGCGGCGTGTTGCTTTCGCGCGGCGTGTTGCTTTCGCCGCGTTTACCTACGGCGCCGAAAATTCTCCGCTATGGAGGCGAACGGACGACGGGTGTGCACGGAGTTACTCGGGTGACCGAATAGACGTGCGGGCACGCGAATCGACGTAATATTAAGGGCGCTAGCGGGGAAGCGTCGATCCGCGAGGTTTACCTCCGGACCCGACAGAGCCGAAAATTTTCTAAGTCCCGCGCGGCGTGTTGCTTTCGCGCGGCGTGTTGCTTTCGCCACGACCTCCGGCCCCAAAAATTCTCCGCTATCGAGGCGAACGGACGACGGGGATGCACGGAGGCACTCGGGTGGCCGAATAGACGTGCGGGCACGCGAATCGACGTAATATTAAGACTGAGTCGACAAGGCACACAGGGGGAT
>NW_012058943.1:0-339 GCF_000956235.1 Wasmannia auropunctata | reverse complement strand
GACGTGTGCTCTTCCGATCTATTTTTCTTTGTTTCGTCATATCAATTTTATCATATTAGTTGCGTTTCTCATATGGATCTTATATATGTATCATAAAAACTATATGTTATATAAAACTGTATATACTGTTTGTATGTGTATACGATACAATAACAAACAGATATAATACAGTAACAAACATGACTAAAGTAAATAAAAGAACAAGCTTATTTTTATGTTTAACAAACTTACAAACGAACACGGCTAAAATTAAAATTAAAGTCTTATTTCTAAATAAAAATAATAAAAATGTAAAAAAAACAATTTTATGTTATATTTCAGATATAAATAAATATATAA
>NW_012058942.1:0-506 GCF_000956235.1 Wasmannia auropunctata | reverse complement strand
TATCCCCTGTGTGCCTTGTCGACTCAGTTCGGGTGGCCGAATAGACGTGCGGGCACGCGAATCGACGTAATATTAAGGACGCTAGCGGGGAAGCGTCGATCGGCCAGGTTTACCTCCGGACCCGACAGAGCCAAAATTTTTTAAGTCCCGCGCGGCGTGTTGCTTTCGCCGCGTTTACCTCCGGCGCCGAAAATTCTCCGCTATCGAGGCGAACGGACGACGGGGGTGCACGGGGGGCACACGCGTGGCCGAATAGACGTGCGGGCACGCGAATCGACGTAATATTAAAGGCGCTAGCGGGGAAGCGTCGATTCGGCCAGGTTTACCTCCGGACCCGATCCGAAAATTTTCTAAGTTCTCGCGCGGCGTGTTGCTTTCGCCGCGTTTACCTCCGGCGCCAAAAATTCTCCGCTATCGAGGCGAACGGACGACGGGGGTGCACGGGGGTACTCGGGTTCCCAAATAGACGTGCGGGCACGCGAATCGACGTAATATTAAGGGCGCTA
>NW_012058941.1:0-332 GCF_000956235.1 Wasmannia auropunctata | reverse complement strand
GCCAGTTGGAAAAGCGCTTGATAAAGGGATAAAGCGCAATGGGGATAAGCGCGACTATGCCGATGCAGATAGCGGCTTTGTTCAGCTGCAGCAGCAAAAGAAAACCCAAAAAGCACAGGCCGGCGGTGAAAACAAGCGCGCCGCCGCGGCGGACGATGCCGGAAGGCAGCGGGCGCGAGGCAGTGCGGGCAACAGCGGCATCAATTTTATAATCGGCAATATCGTTAAAGGCGCAGCCGGCGCTGCGCATAATCACCGCGCCTAAAAAAAACAGCGCCATATGAAACAGCAAAAAGCCTATGGGCGAAAAATCATGATAATAGCCTAAAGCA
>NW_012058940.1:0-696 GCF_000956235.1 Wasmannia auropunctata | reverse complement strand
TTTAGGCCGTCTTGCGACAATTATCGCCAATCACCTGCGCGGCAAACATAAAGCCACCTTTACGCCCCATGTCGATGACGGTGACAATGTCGTTATCATCAATGCGGAAAAAGTTGCGCTGACAGGCAAAAAATATCAGAATAAAAAATATTATCGCCATACCGGCTATGCCGGCGGCATTAAAGAGCAAACGGCTCGGCAAATTTTAGAAGGGCGCTTCCCCGAACGCGTTCTCGAAAAAGCTGTTGAGCGCATGATTCCGCGCGGGCCGCTCGGACGCAGGCAGATGAAAAATCTGCGCATTTACAGCGGCGCGGCCCACCCGCATGAAGCGCAACAGCCTGAAATGCTGGATATTGCGGCTCTTAACCCCAAAAACAAAAGGAGCGCGTAATCATGGCCGAATCGATTAACTCTCTTTCAAATTTAAAATTGGTGAAACAGGCTTCAGGGGCAGAAAAGCAGGAAGCGCCTGCCCACACGCAAAAGCTGGACGCGCAAGGGCGCGCTTATGCGACAGGAAAGCGCAAAAATGCGGTTGCCCGCGTTTGGCTGAAGCCCGGTTCAGGCAAAATCACCGTGAATGACAAGGAATTCAGCAAATATTTTGCCCGTCCTGTTTTGCAGATGATTTTGCGCAAGCCTATTGTGGCCGGCAATCGTGACGGCCAATTCGATATTGTCGCGACAGTTGAC
>NW_012058939.1:0-508 GCF_000956235.1 Wasmannia auropunctata | reverse complement strand
TATCCCCTGTGTGCCTTGTCGACTCAGTAACACGCGGCGAGGGACTTAGCCGCGCGCCCAGCCCCGCGGGGCGAAAGCAACACGCGGCGAGGGACTTAGCCGCGCGCCCAGCCCCGTGAAGCGAAAGCAACACGCGGCGAGGGACTTAGCCACGCGCCCAGTCCCGTCGGCGAAAGCAACACGCGGCGTGGAACTTGGCCGCCGACCGCTCGTCAGCCCCGCCGGCGGTAGGCCCGACGTACGCGCTAGCCTGACCGAGCGCTAACCTGACCGAGCGCTAACCTGACCGGAGGCTAACCTGACCGAGCGCTGGCCCGACGTGTCAGGCGAGGTACTTGGCCGCGGAGCGCCTGTCGGCCCCGTCGGCGAAAGCAACACGCGGCGAGGGAATTAGCCGCGCGCCCAGCCCCGTGAAGCGAAAGCAACACGCGGCGAGGGAATTAGCCGCGCGCCCAGCCCCGTGAAGCGAAAGCAACACGCGGCGAGGGACTTAGACACACAGGGGATA
>NW_012058938.1:0-371 GCF_000956235.1 Wasmannia auropunctata | reverse complement strand
TATCCCCTGTGTGCCTTGTCGACTCAGTTTCGCCCCTATACCCAGTTCCGACGATCGATTTGCACGTCAGAATCGCTACGGACCTCCATCAGGG
This sequence comes from Wasmannia auropunctata, assembly GCF_000956235.1. Taxonomy (NCBI): domain Eukaryota; kingdom Metazoa; phylum Arthropoda; class Insecta; order Hymenoptera; family Formicidae; genus Wasmannia; species Wasmannia auropunctata. The sequence continues at coordinate 277 of NW_012058938.1, read as the reverse complement.
TTTCCCCCTGACTTCGTCCTGACCAGGCATAGTTCACCATCTTTCGGGTCCCAACGTGTACGCTCTGGGTGCGCCTCTTCTCGCGATGAGAACGAGACGCCCCGGGAGTGCGGAGCCGCATCGCGACGCGGCCCATCCTCCCTCGGTCGACAACCCAGGGCCGACCTTCACTTTCATTGCGCCTTTAGGTATCCGCTGAGTCCCAATGACTCGCGTACATGTTAGACTCCTTGGTCCGTGTTTCAAGACGGGTCCTAAGAGTACCCAAAGCAGTAGA
>NW_012058936.1:0-529 GCF_000956235.1 Wasmannia auropunctata | reverse complement strand
TTTTATTAATAAAATAAGAACTGCAAATAATACATACGTTTCGACCCTTGGTTTATTAAAGTTTCTTCACGCTCTAATTACTGTGATGGCTCTAATAGGCATTATTTATCTCTTTTCATTTTTAAATATTATTGTACATTGTATATATTTTGAAAATGTTATGTAATAACATAGAATTGATCGAACACTAGCATTACAACATCGATATACACACGTTTGATTATTTTCTATAGTAAGTGAAAACAAATATATGGTTATACTTTTTGTACGAAATACTATGTATACGAAGTGAATATAAAAAAACTTACTGTATCTTTTAAAATATACAGTGAATATAAGAAAAAGTTACTCTCTTTTTCAAAATATACAGGGTGTCCCAAAATTGGCGCATTCGGAGTACAGGACGTGATACTTTGTACTAAAAGGAACAACTTTTTCCTTTAGCAAATTTTGATCTGACAAGTAATTTTGGCAGGAGAGCTGGTTAAAATTAACGAATAATCGCTCTTGTCCATGCGACGCTCAGGGA
>NW_012058934.1:0-323 GCF_000956235.1 Wasmannia auropunctata | reverse complement strand
TCGCGGCGAAAGCAACACGCCGCGCGAAAGCAACACGCCGCGCGGGACTTAGAAAATTTTTCGGCTCGGTCGGGTCGGAGGTAAATCTGGCCGATCGACGATTCCCAGCTAGCCCCCTTAATATTACGCCGATTCGCGTGCCCGCACGTTTATTCGGCCACCCTACCACCCCCGTGCACCCCCGTCGTCCGTTCGCCCCGATAGCGAAGAATTTTCGGCGCCGGAGGTAATCGCGGCGAAAGCAACACGCCGCGCGAAAGCAACACGCCGCGCGGGACTTAGAAAATTTTCGGCTCGGTCGGGTCCGGAGGTAAACCTGGCCG
>NW_012058933.1:0-412 GCF_000956235.1 Wasmannia auropunctata | reverse complement strand
TGTGTGCCTTGTCGACTCAGTTACCACCCCCGTGCACCCCCGTCGTCCGTTCGCCCCGATAGCGAAGAATTTTCGGCGCCGGAGGTACACTTGGCCAAAGCAACACGCCGCGGCGGTACCTCGCTTCCAGCGGCTAAGTCCCGCGCGCCTCGGTCTATCGACGTTCGCGCCCATAAGCGGCCGTGCATAAGACCGTGCGTCGCCGACCGCTTGTCCGGTCGGTTGGGTACTATAAGAGGTGCGGTGCGCTCGGCTAGCCGAGCGGTACGATGCGGTCGTGCGTACACGTTACTCGTGTCTCGTACGCCCCGTTACGGCTTCTCGAACGTATATGAAACACGGACCGTGATCGTTGCGATGCACGTCGGTCGTTCTTCTCGCTATTGAAGCGGAGAAGTCGTCGACTCTCGCA
>NW_012058932.1:0-451 GCF_000956235.1 Wasmannia auropunctata | reverse complement strand
TATCCCCTGTGTGCCTTGTCGACTCAGTCGCTTCCCCGCTAGCCCCCTTAATGTTACGTCGATTCGCGCGCCCGCACGTTTATTCGGCCACCCTACCACCCCCGTGCACCCCCGTCGTCCGTTCGCCCCGATAGCGAAGAATTTTCGGCGCCGGAGGTAATCGCGGCGAAAGCAACACGCCGCGCGAAAGCAACACGCCGCGCGGGACTTAGAAAACTTTTCGGCCCTCGGTCGGGTCCGGACGGTTAAACCTGGCCGATCGACGCTTCCCCGCTAGCCCCCTTAATATTACGTCGATTCGCGTGCCCGCACGTTTATTCGGCCACCCTACCACCCCCGTGCACCCCCGTCGTCCGTTCGCCCCGATAGCGAAGAAATTTCGGCGCCGGAGGTACACTTGGCCAAAGCAACACGCCGCGGCGGTACCTCGCTTCCAGCGGCTAAGTCCCGC
>NW_012058931.1:0-391 GCF_000956235.1 Wasmannia auropunctata | reverse complement strand
TATCCCCTGTGTGCCTTGTCGACTCAGTGTTCCCACCGCTCAAACGTCGATTCTCGCCGTTTGAAGCTCGGAAACGTCGTATCCTTGCGTTCGCGGCGTTTCCACCATTCAAACGTCGAATCTCGACGTGCGAAGCGCGGAACCGCCGGATCCGAGCGCCCGCGACGTTCCCACCGCTCAAACGTCGATTCTCGCCGTTTGAAGCTCGGAAACGTCGTATCCTTGCGTTCGCGGCGTTTCCACCATTCAAACGTCGAATCTCGACGTGCGAAGCGCGGAACCGCCGGATCCGAGCGCCCGCGACGTTCCCACCGCTCAAACGTCGATTCTCGCCGTTTGAAGCTCGGAAACGTCGTATCCTTGCGTTCGCGGCGTTTCTACCATTCAAACG
>NW_012058930.1:0-641 GCF_000956235.1 Wasmannia auropunctata | reverse complement strand
CTATCATGCGCAAGACAGCGGGGTGCAGCCCGTCCGCCTGCGCCGCCAATACCGGGTTTTGCCTGTCGGCCGCCAGCGTATATTGTGTTAAATCATTGGTGCCGATAGAAAAGAAATCCGCATATTTGGCCAATTTATCGGCGCAAAGCGCCGCCGAAGGCACTTCAATCATAATGCCGAGCGGGACTGCCGGCGCTTGCAATTCACTGCGGATCGCCTCCGCTGTTTCTCTCAGCTGCGCAAGCTCTTCCACCGCCATAATCATGGGGAACATTATGGAAATATTGCCGCCTTCTGCGGCAGCGCGATAAATCGCCCTCAGCTGCGGATAGAGCAGATCGGGGCGGCGCAGCAGCAGCCGCGCGCCGCGCACACCCAAAAACGGATTATCCTCGTGCGGCAGATCAAGATAAGCAGCCTGTTTATCACCGCCAATATCCAAAGCGCGGATAATAAGCCCCCGCATCACCCAAAACAGCCCGCCATAGAGCGATAAATTTCATATTGCTGCTGCTCATCGGGCGCTTGATCGCGCTCTAAAATAAAAATTCGGTGCGCATCAGCCCCACGCCTTCCGCCCCTTGTTTCAAAGCAAAAGCCGCTTGCTCAGGCGTATTGACATTTGCCGCCACGGTGATTTT
>NW_012058929.1:0-446 GCF_000956235.1 Wasmannia auropunctata | reverse complement strand
ACGTTTCCGAGCTTCTAAAACGGCGAGAATCGACGTTTGAGCGGTGGGAACGTACGCGGGCGCTCGGAATCCGGCGGTTTACCGCGCTTCGCACGTCGAGATTCGACGTTTGAATGGTGGAAACGCCGCGAACGCAAGGATACGACCGTTTCCGAGCGTCCTAAACGGCGAGAATCGACGTTTGTAGCGAGTGGGACGGCGCGGGCGCTCGGATCCGGCGGTTCCGCGCTTCGCACGTCGAGATTCGACGTTTGAATGGTGGAAACGCCGCGAACGCAAGGATACGACGTTTCCGAGCGTTCAAACGGCGTGAATCGACGTTTGAGCGGTGGGAACGGCGCGGGCGCTCGGATCCGGCGGTTTCCGCGCTTCGCACGTCGAGATTCGACGTTTGAACTGGTGGAAACGCCGCGAACGCAAGGATACGTACGTTTCCGAGCGTTCAA
>NW_012058928.1:0-402 GCF_000956235.1 Wasmannia auropunctata | reverse complement strand
TATCCCCTGTGTGCCTTGTCGACTCAGTTACGGCTTCTCGAACGTATATGAAACACGGACCGTGATCGTTGCGATGCACGTCGGTCGTTCTTCTCGCTATTGAAGCGGAGAAGTCGTCGACTCTCGCACGGAGGGTGATTTACATCGTTAGACGTCTTCGGCGACGAAACGTCCGGTGTTCGCTCGCCGCGGCGGTACATCGCTTCCAGCGGCTAAGTCCCGCGCGCCTCGGTCTATCGACGACCGCGCCCATAAGCGGCCGTGCATAAGACCGTGCGTCGCCGACCGCTTGTCCGGTCGGTTGGGTACTATAAGAGGTGCGATGCGCTCGGCTAGCCGAGCGGTACGATGCGGTCGTGCGTACACGTTACTCGTGTCTCGTACGGCTTCTCGAACGTCTAA
>NW_012058927.1:0-538 GCF_000956235.1 Wasmannia auropunctata | reverse complement strand
CGAAGTTATTACGTCGCCGTTTGAAGCGAGGAAACGTCGTATCCTTGCGTTCGCGGCGTTTCCACCATTCAAACGTCGAATCTCGACGTGCGAAGCGCGGAACCCGCCGGATCCGAGCGCCCGCGACGTTCCCACCGCTCAAACGTCGATTCTCGCCGTTTGTAAGCGAGGAAACGTACGTATCCTTGCGATCGCGGCGTTTCCACCATTCAAACGTCGAATCTCGACGTGCGAAGCGCCGGAACCGCCGGATCCGAGCGCCCGCGAAGTTCCCACCGCTCAAACGTCGATTCTCGCCGTTTGAAGCGAGGAAACGTCGTATCCTTGCGTTCGCGGCGTTTCCACCATTTAAACGTCGAATCTCGACGTGCGAAGCGCGGAACCGCCGGATCCGAGCGCCCGCAACGTTCCCACCGCTTCAAACGTCGATTCTCGCCGTTTGAAGCGAGGAAACGTCGTATCCTTGCGTTCGCGGCGTTTCCACCATTCAAACGTCGAATCTCGACGTGCGAAGCGCGGAACCGCCGGATCCGAGCGC
>NW_012058926.1:0-516 GCF_000956235.1 Wasmannia auropunctata | reverse complement strand
TATCCCCTGTGTGCCTTGTCGACTCAGTCATTATGGGCTTTAGCGGGGAAGCGTAGATCGGCCAGGTTTACCTCCGGATCCGACCGAGCCGAAATTTTTCTAAGTCCCGCGCGGCGTGTTGCTTTCGCGCGGCGTGTTGCTTTCGCCGCGATTACCTCCGGCGCCGAAAATTCTCCGCTATCGAGGCGAACGGACGACGGGGGTGCACGGGGGCACTAGGGTGGCCGAATAAACGTGCGGGCACGCGAATCGACGTAACATTAAGGGCTTTAGCGGGGAAGCGTAGATCGGCCAGGTTTACCTCCGGACCCGACCGAGCCGAAAATTTTTCTAAGTCCCTCGCGGCGTGTTGCTTTCTCGCCGCGTGTTGCTTTCGCCGACGGGGCCGACAGGCGCTCCGCGGCCAAGTACCTCGCCTGACCCGTCGGGCTCGCGCTCGGTCAGGTTAGCGCTCGGTCAGGTTAGCGCTCGGTCAGGTTAGCGCTCGTTCGGTCTCGCGCTCGGTGGTCAGGATAA
>NW_012058925.1:0-373 GCF_000956235.1 Wasmannia auropunctata | reverse complement strand
TATCCCCTGTGTGCCTTGTCGACTCAGTTGTTCGGCCACTCAAGTGCCCCCGTGCACCCCCGTCGACCGTTCGCCTCGATAGCGGAGAATTTTCGGCGCCGGAGGTAAACGCGGCGAAAGCAACACGCCGCGCGAAAGCAACACGCCGCGCGAGACTTAGAAAATTTTCGGGTCGGGTCCGGAGGTAAACCTGGCCGATCGACGCTTCGCATCCCCGCTGGCGCCCTTAATATTACGTCGATTCGCGTGCCCGCACGTCTGTTCGGCCACTCAAGTGCCCCCGTGCACCACCGTCGTCCGTTCCCCTCGATAGCGGAGAATTTTCGGCGCCGGAGGTAAACGCGGCAAAAGCAACACTCCGCGCGAAAGCAAA
>NW_012058924.1:0-371 GCF_000956235.1 Wasmannia auropunctata | reverse complement strand
CCCTATCGATCTTTAGGCTCTCAATCCCGAGGTAGTGCCGGCATCGCAGGTAGCCTCAAAAAGAGAGCACCAACCGTCTTGTAACCGAGGTATACAAAGCGGAAGGAGACTTACGGTAAGTTACAGTCGGATAAATAACTTGGTGCCCGTGATCACCCTCTCCGGCATTGCGTAACGAGTATTCCGTGACGTAACACTCGACGTGCGAAGCGCGGAACCGCCGGATCCGAGCGCCCGCGACGTTCCCACCGCTCAAACGTCGATTCTCGCCGTTTGAAGCTCGGAAATGTCGTATCCTTTGCGTTCGCGGCGTTTCCACCATTCAAACGTCGAATCTCGACGTGCGAAGCGCGGAACCGCCGGATCCGAGA
>NW_012058923.1:0-710 GCF_000956235.1 Wasmannia auropunctata | reverse complement strand
AGCGGATTATGGCCGCCCGCGCCCGCCAGCGATTTGCCGACAAAGGCTATCTCTGTCAAGCGCAGATAAAGACCCATATCGCCGATTGTATCGCCCAAAAGAATGTCCGTTCGTGCATTCGGCAGCTCATTGCGGCTTTTGCGGACAAAGGAAAGGCGGTTTTTCTGCAAAAGCTCGGCAATGAAGGCCGCGCGCTCGGGGTGGCGCGGCACAATAATCGTCAATAAATCAGGATAGCGCTTGCGCAAAATGCGGTGAACCCGCGCCGCCATCAATTCCTCTCCCTCATGGGTGGAAACGGCGGCCCAGCTGGGCCTGCTGCCGACAGATTTTTGATACAGCCTTAGCTCTTCGTCTTTGGCCGGCAGCAAAACATCGGCCTTTAAATTGCCGGAAACAGCAACGCGCGGCGCGCCTAAAGCTTTATAGCGGCGCGCATCTTCATTGCTTTGGCAAATCACTTCCGTAAAGCAGGAAAAATCTCCCGCGCAAAAAATTCCTGCCTCTTCCAAGCCTTGAAAGAATGATCGGATAAGCGGGCATTTAATAAAATCTGCGGAATGCGGCGGCGCGCCAGCTCCTTAATGCGCATCGGCCAAATTTCCGATTCGCACACCAGAGCCAAATCAGGCTTCCAATATTCCAAAAAACGGCAAACGGCAGCGCGAATATCCAGCGGAACATATTGATGCACCAAGCGATCTTGAAAA
>NW_012058922.1:0-424 GCF_000956235.1 Wasmannia auropunctata | reverse complement strand
ATGTGTAATACTTTTATATAGTATGTATATTTATTGCTTTATATATATTTACGCGGTAATATAAACTTTTTTAAAAAAGTAAAAAAGGGTGCCAAGTGTTAACGTGCTCCTCGAACAAAATTTGATGTTTATGATCTCCTTTTCGAACAAAAAACAGTTGTACAAAATTAAACAATAAAACCTAAGCGGTACATCTATTATTGTACAAAATTGAACAATGAAACCTAAGCGGTACATCTATTATCGAACAAAATTTGATGTTTATGATCTTCTTTTTAACAAAAAACAGGTGTACAAAATTAAACAATAAAACCTAAGCGGTACATCTATTATTTCTTCACAATAAAACCTAAATGCTATTTCTTTTGGTACTTTAAATACCGATCTCTATTTTAATGAAATATATATACACTGGTCCAAAAAA
>NW_012058921.1:0-443 GCF_000956235.1 Wasmannia auropunctata | reverse complement strand
CGACCGTTTGAATGGTAGAAACGCCGCGAACGCAAGGATCGACGTTTCCGACGNTTCCAAACGGCGAGAACTTCGACGTTCGAGCGGTTGGGAACGTCGCGGGCGCTCGGATCCGGCGGTTCGGCGCTTCGCACGTCGAGATTCGACGTTTGAATGGTAGAAACGCCGCGAACGCAAGGATACGACGTTTCCGACGCTTCCAAACGGCGAGAACTTCGACGTTTGAGCGGTGGGAACGTCGCGGGCGCTCGGATCCGGCGGTTCGGCGCTTCGCACATCGAGATTCGACGTTTGAATGGTAGAAACGCCGCGAACGCATGGATACGACGTTTCCGAGCTTCAAACGGCGAGAATCGACGTTTGAGCGGTGGGAACGTCGCGGGCGCTCGGATCCGGCGGTTCGGCGCTTCGCACGTCGAGATTCGACGTTTGAATGGTAGAAA
>NW_012058920.1:0-460 GCF_000956235.1 Wasmannia auropunctata | reverse complement strand
TATCCCCTGTGTGCCTTGTCGACTCAGTCCCACTCGTTTGTGTCATTTCGGACGACGCCCAGGGAAGACTGGCTCCTCTCTCCTCCTCGGAGGCCAGCACGGCCCCGAAAGATGGGAGGGAGCGCGTCTCGCTCAGCTCGGCGAACGTCCAACGATCGCTCGTACGCTCCTCTCTCTATATCGTCGCGCGCACCACCAAAGTGTTAAGGCGGGTGCGCGACGACGAGAGTGGGCGCAAGCAGTCTGTTGGTACTAAAACGACCCTCAGCCAGGCGTGGTCCGGGAATTGTATCCGTGGACCGCAATGTGCGTTCGAAATGTCGATGTTCATGTGTCCTGCAGTTCACAAGTTGACGCGCAATTAGCTGCGTTCTTCATCGACCCACGAGCCAAGTGATACACCGTTCAGGGTAATCGTTCATCTTGCGTGCTTTCGCAACGCTGTCAAACATGTTTCGGA
>NW_012058919.1:0-540 GCF_000956235.1 Wasmannia auropunctata | reverse complement strand
TATCCCCCTGTGTGCCTTGTCGACTCAGTTTTCGGCGCCGGAGGTAATCGCGGCGAAAGCAACACGCCGCGCGAAAGCAACACGCCGCGCGGGACTTGAAAAATTTTCGGCTCGGTCGGGTCCGGAGGTAAACCTGGCCGTTCGACGCTTCCCCGCTAGCGCCCTTAATGTTACGTCGATTCGCGCGCCCGCACGTTTATTCGGCCACCCTACCACCCCCGTGCACCCCCGTCGTCCGTTCGCCCCGATAGCGAAGAATTTTCGGCGCCGGAGGTAATCGCGGCGAAAGCAACACGCCGCGCGAAAGCAACACGCCGCGCGGGACTTACGAAATTTCGGCTCGGTCGGTCCGGAGGTAACCTGGCCGTATCGACGCCTCCCGCTAGCCCCTTATTGTTACGCCGATTCGCGTGCCCGCACGTTTATTCGGCCACCCTACCACCCCGTGCACCCCGTCGTCCGTTCGCCCCGATAGCGAAGAATTTTCGGCGCCGGAGGTAATCGCGGCGAAAGCAACACGCCATCGTATAACTTCGTATA
>NW_012058918.1:0-437 GCF_000956235.1 Wasmannia auropunctata | reverse complement strand
TGCCAGGTTTACCTCCGGACCCGACCGAGCCGAAAATTTTCTAAGTCCCGCGCGGCGTGTTGCTTTCGCGCGGCGTGTTGCTTTCGCCGCGATTACCTCCGGCGCCGAAAATTCTTCGCTATCGGGCGAACGGACGACGGGGTGCGACGGGGGTGGTAGGGTGGCCGAATAAACGTGCGGGCTGGCGAATCGACGTAATATTAAGGGGGCTAGCGGGGAATCGTCGATCGGCCAGGTTTACCTCCGGACCCGACCGAGCCGAAAATTTTCCAAGTCCCGCGCGGCGTGTTGCTTTCGCGCGGCGTGTTGCTTTCGCCGCGATTACCTCCGGCGCCGAAAATTCTTCGCTAATCGGGGCGAACGGACACGGGGTGCACGGGGTGTAGGGTGGCCGAATAAACGTGCGGGCTGGCGAATCGACGTAATATTAAGGGGGA
>NW_012058917.1:0-309 GCF_000956235.1 Wasmannia auropunctata | reverse complement strand
CCGAGCTTCAAACGGCGAGAATCGACGTTTGAGCGGTGGGAACGTCGCGGGCGCTCGGATCCGGCGGTTCCGCGCTTCGCACGTCGAGATTCGACGTTTGAATGGTGGAAACGCCGCGAACGCAAGGATACGACGTTTCCGAGCTTCAAACGGCGAGAATCGACGTTTGAGCGGTGGAAACGCCGCGAACGCAAGGATACGACGTTTCCGAGCTTCAAACGGCGAGAATCGACGTTTGAGCGGTGGGAACGTCGCGCGCGCTCGGATCCGGCGGTTCCGCGCTTCGCACGTCGAGATTTGACGTTTGAA
>NW_012058916.1:0-516 GCF_000956235.1 Wasmannia auropunctata | reverse complement strand
TGCCAGCCCGCTCAGAGATGTGTATAAGAGACAGACGTAATATTAAGGGCGCTAGCGGGGAAGCGAAGCGTCGATCGGCCAGGTTTACCTCCAGACTCGACCCGAAAATTTTCTAAGTCCCGCGCGGCGTGTTTCTTTCGTCCGCGTTTACCTCCGGCGCCAAAATTCTCCGCTATCGAGACGAACGGACGACGGGGGTGCACGGGGGCACTCGGGTGGCCAAATAGACGTGCGGGCACGCGAATCGACGTAATATTAAGGGCGCTTGCGGGGAAGCGTCGATCGGCCAGGTTTACCTCCGGACCCGACAGAGCCAAAATTTTTAAGTCCCGCGCGGCGTGTTGCTTTCGCCGCGTTTACCTCCGGCGCCGAAAATTCTCCGCTATCGAGGCGAACGGACGACGGGGGTGCACGGGGGCATTCGGGTGGCCGAATAGACGTGCGGGCACGCGAATCGACGTAATATTAAGGGCGCTGGCGGGGAAGCGTCGATCGGCCTGGTTTACCTCCGGACCA
>NW_012058915.1:0-330 GCF_000956235.1 Wasmannia auropunctata | reverse complement strand
CAATTTTTTTGAGGTAAAACGTTAAAAATATACTTGGCGGTTTTTTTACATTTTTAATGTCTTTTCCACGGATTTCATTGACGACGACCACGTAGACATTCACTTTCTCGACGGCGAAGATCTAGACAACACCTAGACACTTAGTTCTTCGACGACGAACACGTAGACATTCACTTCCTCGATGGCGAAGACCTAGACGATTCCTAGATACTTAATTCCTTGACGGGGACTACGTAGACATTCATTTCCTCGACGGCGAAGATTTGGACAACACCTAAACACTTAGTTCTTCTATGGTAAAGACTTAGACAACACCAAACACTTAGTTCT
>NW_012058914.1:0-329 GCF_000956235.1 Wasmannia auropunctata | reverse complement strand
TATCCCCTGTGTGCCTTGTCGACTCAGTTACGTTGATTCGCGCGCCCGCACGTTTATTCGGCCACCCTACCACCCCCGTGCACCCCCGTCGTCCGTTCGCCCCGATAGCGAAGAATTTTCGGCGCCGGAGGTAATCGCGGCGAAAGCAACACGCCGCGCGAAAGCAACACGCCGCGCGGGACTTAGAAAATTTTCGGCTCGGTCGGGTCCGGAGGTAAACCTGGCCGATCGACGCTTCCCCGCTAGCCCCCTTATTGTTACGCCGATTCGCGTGCCCGCACGTTTATTCAGCCACACTACCACCCCCGTGCACCCCCGTCGTCCGTTCA
>NW_012058913.1:0-382 GCF_000956235.1 Wasmannia auropunctata | reverse complement strand
TATCCCCTGTGTGCCTTGTCGACTCAGTTCTAGAATTACCACAGTTATCCAAGTAAATGTGGGTACAATCTAATGAACCATAACTGATTTAATGAGCCATTCGCGGTTTCACCTTAATTCGGCATGCACTGAGACATGCATGGCTTAATCTTTGAGACAAGCATATGACTACTGGCAGGATCAACCAGGGAGCTTCGTGTGTGCGTTTTTCTCGAGAGCCAGCGAGCGCAGCACAGAGAGCCGTGTGCGTGTGTCGGTACTTGCCGCCGGTCTTGCGAGCCGGTCGGCGACACTCTGCTTCTTCATTCGTTACATACGTAAACCCATGTGTTATACACCGAACGTGCATGTACACTCCGAGGAGTATACGCACAACGTCGGA
>NW_012058912.1:0-730 GCF_000956235.1 Wasmannia auropunctata | reverse complement strand
CAAATTGCTGTATTATGGCGGTTTGGGCGGGGTAAGCGGCGCTTTGCCGCCGCCGTCACACAGCGCCGCCCGCCCCGATATTGTCGATAGAAACGGGCTGTTATTGGCAACCGATATTAAAACATGGTCTCTTTTTGCCGAGCCGCGCCGCATTATCGATATTGATGAGGCTGTCAGCGGATTGGCGGAAGTTTTGCCGGCGATAGATGAGGAAGATATTGCCGCGCGGCTGCAAAAGCGCGGCGGTTTCGCTTGGATAGCGCGCGGCTTAAGCATTGGCCGGCGGGAAAAGGTGATGGCGCTGGGCATTCCTGGTTTGGAGTTTCAAGCCGAGACGCGGCGTTTTTACCCCAATGGCTCTGCCGCTTCGCATATATTGGGCTTTGTCAATATCGATAATCAAGGCATTGCCGGCATGGAAAAATATATTGATGAAGCGGGGCTGAGCGCCTTGCGCACCGCCGGCTTGGCCGCGCCGGCCGCGCTGGAGCCTGTGCCGCTTTCCATTGATTTGCGCGTGCAGGCGATTGTCCATGATGAGGTTGCCAAAACGATAGAGCGTTTTTCCGCCGAAGCCGCCGGCGCTGTTGTGCTGAATATTCAGACAGGTGAGGTTCTGGCCATGGTTTCCATGCCGGATTTTGACCCTAATCGCCCTATTGACGCGTTGCAGAAAAATCGGCTTAATCGCATGACTGCCGGTGTTTTTGAGATGGGTTCCGGCATTAAA
>NW_012058911.1:0-368 GCF_000956235.1 Wasmannia auropunctata | reverse complement strand
TTATCGAGGCGAACGGTGACGGGGGTGCACGGGGGCACTCGGGTGGCCGAATAGACGTGTGGGCACGGAAATCGACGTAATATTAAGGGCGCCAGCGGGGAAGCGAAGCGTCGATCGGCCAGGTTAACCTCCGGACCCGACCCGAAAATTTTCTAAGTCCCGCGCGGCGTGTTGCTTTCGCGCGGCGTGTTGCTTTCGCCGCGTTTACCTCCGGCGCCAAAAATTCTCCGCTATCGAGGCGTACGGTCGACGGGGGTGCACTGGGGCACTCGGGTGGCCGAACAGACGTGCGGGCACGCGAATCGACGTAATATTAAGGGCGCTAGCGGGGAAGCGTCGATCGGCCTGGTTTACCTCCGGACCCGACA
>NW_012058910.1:0-361 GCF_000956235.1 Wasmannia auropunctata | reverse complement strand
TATCCCCTGTGTGCCTTGTCGACTCAGTCCCCGTGCACCCCCGTCGTCCGTACGCCTCGATAGCGGAGAATTTTTGGCGTCGGAGGTAAACGCGGCGAAAACAACACGCCGCGCGAAAGCAACACGCCGCGCGGGACTTAGAAAATTTTCGGGTCGGGTCCGGAGGTAAACCTGGCCGATCGACGCTTCCCCGCTAGCGCCCTTAATATTACGTCGATTCGCGTGCCCGCCACGTCTGTTCGGCCACTCAAGTGCCCCCGTGCACCCCGTCGACCGTTCGCCTCGATAGCGGAGAATTTTCGGCGCCGGAGGTAAACGACGGCGAAGACAACACGCCGCGCGAAAGCAACACGCCGCGCGA
>NW_012058909.1:0-462 GCF_000956235.1 Wasmannia auropunctata | reverse complement strand
TATCCCCTGTGTGCCTTGTCGACTCAGTTTGCTTTCGCCGCGTTTACCTCCGGCGCCGAAAATTTTCCGCTATCGAGGCGAACGGACGACGGGGGTGCACGGGGGCACTCGGGTGGCCGAATAGACGTGCGGGCACGCGAATCGACGTAATATTAAGGGCGCTAGCGGGGAAGCGTCGATCGGCCAGGTTTACCTCCGGACCCGACAAAGCCGAAAATTTTCTAAGTCACGCGCGGCGTGTTAATTTCGCGCGTCGTGTTGCTTTCGCCGCGTTTACCTCCGGCGCCCAAAATTCTCCGCTATCGAGGCGAACGGACGACGGGAGTGCACGGGGGCACTCGGGTGGCCGAATAGACGTGCGGGCACGCGAATTGACGTAATATTAAGGGCGCCAGCGGGGAAGCGAAGCGTCGTTCGGCCAGGTTTACCTCCGGACTGAGTCGACAAGGCACACAGGGGATA
>NW_012058908.1:0-425 GCF_000956235.1 Wasmannia auropunctata | reverse complement strand
CCTTGTCGACTCAGTCATTAAGGGCGCTAGCGGGGAAGCGTCGAACGGCCAGGTTTACCTCCGGACCCGACCGAGCCGAAAATTTTCTAAGTCCCGCGCGGCTTGTTGCTTTCGCGCGGCGTGTTGCTTTCGCCGCGATTACCTCCGGCGCCGAAAATTCTTCGCTATCGGGGCGAACGGACGACGGGGGTGCACGGGGGTGGTAGGGTGGCCGAATAAACCCGTGCGGGTCGACCGTCGAATCGGCGTAATATTAAGGGGTACGTAGCGGGAATCGGGTACGATCGGACCGACGAGTTTACCTCCGGACCCGACCGAGCCGAAAATTTTCTAAGTCCCGCGCGGCGTGTTGCTTTCGCGCGGCGTGTTGCTTTCGCCGCGATTACCTCCGGCGCCGAAAATTCTTCGCTATCGGGGCGAACGGA
>NW_012058907.1:0-854 GCF_000956235.1 Wasmannia auropunctata | reverse complement strand
TCCCCTGTGTGCCTTGTCGACTCAGTTTTACCTCCGGACACGACCCGAAAATTTTCTAAGTCTCGCGCGGCGTGTTGCTTTCGCGCGGCGTGTTGCTTTCGCCGCGTTTACCTCCGGCTCCAAAAAATTCTCCGCTATCGAGGCGAACGGACGACGGGGGTGCACGGGGGCACTCGGGTGGCCAAATAGACGTGCGGGCACGCGAATCGACGTAATATTAAGGACGCTATCGGGGAAGCGTCCGATCCGGTCCAGGTTTACATCCGGACCCGACCCGAAAATTTTCTAAGTTCCCGCGCGGCGTGTTAGTCTTTCGCGCGGCGTGTTGCTTTCGCCGCCTTTACCTCCGACGCCGAAAATTCTCCGCTATCGAGGCGAACGGACCGACGGTCCGGTGCACGGGGGTACCTTGAGTGCCGAACAGACGTGCGGGCACGCGAATCGACGTAATATTAAGGGCGCTAGCGGGGAAGACGTACGTATCGGCCTGGTTTACCTCCGGACCCGACCCGAAAATTTTCTAAGTCCCGCGCGGCCGTGTTGCTTTCGCGCGGTCGTGTTTCTTTCGTCCGCGTTTACCTCCGGCGTCCGAAATTCTCCGCTATCGAGGCGAACGGACGACGGGGGTGCACGGGGGCACTCGCGTGGCCGAATAGACGTGCGGGCACGCGAATCGACGTAATATTAAGGGCGCTAGCGGGGAAGCGTCGATCGGCCAGGTTTACCTCCGGACCCGACAGAGCCAAAAATTTTTTAAATCCCGCGCGGCGTGTTGCTTTCGCCGCGTTTACCTCCGGCGCCGAAAATTCTCCGCTATCGAGGCGAACGGACGACGGGGGTGCACGGGGGCATTA
>NW_012058906.1:0-564 GCF_000956235.1 Wasmannia auropunctata | reverse complement strand
TGACCGAGCCGAAATTTTTCTAAGTCCCGCGCGGCGTGTTGCTTTCGCGCGGCGTGTTGCTTTCGCCGCGATTACCTCCGGCGCCGAAAAATTCTCCGCTATCGAGGCGAACGGACGACGGGGGTGCACGGGGGCCACTACGGGTGGCCGAATAAACCGTGCGGGCACGCGAACTCGACGTAACATTAAGGGACTTTAGCGGGAAGCGTAGATCGCAGGTTACTCGTATCGACCGAGCCGAAATTTTCTAAGTCCCGCGCGGCGTGTTGCTTTCGCGCGGCGTGTTGCTTTCGCCGCGGATTACCTCCGGCGCCGAAATTCTCCGACTATCGAGCGAACGGACGACGGGGTGCACGGGGCACTAGGGTGGCCGAATAAACGTGCGGGCACGCGAATCGACGTAACATTAAGGGCTTTAGACGGGAAGCGTAGATTCGGCCAGGTTTACCTCCGGACCGACCGAGCCGAAAATTTTCTAAGTCCCTCGCGGACGTGTTGCTTTCTCGCCGCGTGTTCGCTTTCGCCGAACGGGGCCGACAGGCGCTCCGCGGCCAAGGTACCTCG
>NW_012058905.1:0-321 GCF_000956235.1 Wasmannia auropunctata | reverse complement strand
TTGCATTTTTAGAAATATTTATTTGCTTTAAAAAAATTATACAGATGTCCTCAAGTCTTCGAAGTGACAGATTACATATTTAGAACTATTCCTTAGCTTTTAAAACATTATATACATGTCCTCGAGTGTTCGAAGTAAGAGATTATATTTATAGAAATTTTTACTGCTTTTCAAAAAATAATATGCATAAAAAATAAAAATAATAAAGATATATACTTCGGGCCCAAAGAAACCCCGCGAGGATATCAAAAACACCAAGAAAGTCGGAAATTGTCGCGAGAATCACAGTGTTGAAACATCGTGAGTGATCCGGTAACCGCG
>NW_012058904.1:0-319 GCF_000956235.1 Wasmannia auropunctata | reverse complement strand
CGTATCGCCCTTCGCGGGCCTCAGCTCCAGCGCCAGCCTTCCCAGCCGCGCCCCTGGCGGCTCTCGTATCCTTGCGCGCGTGGTCACGCGCTCCGCGTGTGCGCGCTCCGTCACTTGATCGCCGCGTGCCCGGTGCGTGCCTTTGACTATATAATCATGGACCGCTAGTTGCCCCGTCCCACCACCCCTCTCACCCATAAGGTTATGTATCCAACATGAAGTTGGCTTTAGCCCCGCCTCGTGTGGCAAATTGCGGGAAATTTAAAGGATATCAGAAGAATGTAAGAATTAGATGGGTGGTTGTTAATAAATATTATAA
>NW_012058903.1:0-426 GCF_000956235.1 Wasmannia auropunctata | reverse complement strand
TATCCCCTGTGTGCCTTGTCGACTCAGTCACCGTGCCTGTGCCCTTTCGGATTCGGCGGCGTCGGCCGGCGCGAACCGGTGGTAACCTACAACGCCGCGGCGACTCGCCGAGAGTCGCTCGCGCGCTGGAGGGCCCGGAGACACCGTGAGACGAAACCCCCCGCCGACTTGTGATTTATCGCATCGGTGGCGGGTGTTTCTCTCGTCTTCGTCGCCCGATGGTTTTTCAAAGATTTCCGCCCCGGCTCTCGTCTCATTCCCCCGCGCGATCGCGCGCCGGTTGGAGACGAGAGACGCTCCGCTCGCGCGACGATGTCGTCTCACGTTGTGCCGTAGCCCCCTGCAAACGGGGCGGCGGTCCGCGCGTGCTCGGACGCGCGGCCAGGCTGATCGAAGGGCCCCCATTCCCTCGCGAGTGGCGTTGAA
>NW_012058902.1:0-320 GCF_000956235.1 Wasmannia auropunctata | reverse complement strand
TGTCCGGAGGTAAACCTGGCCGATCGACGCTTCCCCGCTAGCCCCCTTAATATTACGTCGATTCGCGCGCCCGCACGTTTATTCGGCCACCCTACCACCCCCGTGCACCCCCGTCGTCCGTTCGCCCCGATAGCGAAGAATTTTCGGCGCCGGAGGTACACTTGGCCAAAGCAACACGCCGCGGCGGTACCTCGCTTCCAGCGGCTAAGTCCCGCGCGCCTCGGTCTATCGACGTTCGCGCCCATAAGCGACCGTGCATAAGACCGTGCGTCGCCGACCGCTTGTCCGGTCGGTTGGGTACTATAAGAGGTGCGGTGCGA
>NW_012058901.1:0-458 GCF_000956235.1 Wasmannia auropunctata | reverse complement strand
TGGACGACGGGGTTGCATGGGGGCACTCGGGTGGCCGAATAGACGTGCGGGCACGCGAATCGACGTAATATTAAGGGCGCCAGCGGGGATGCGAAGCGTCGATCGGCCAGGTTTACCTCCGGACCCGACCCGTAAAATTTTCTAAGTCTCGCGCGGCGTGTTGCTTTCGCGCGGCGTGTTGTCTTCGCCGTCGTTTACCTCCGGCGACCAAAATTCTCCGCTATCGAGGCGAACGGACGACGGGGTAGCACGGGGGCACTCGGGTGGCCAAATAGACGGTGCGGGCACGCGAATCGACGTAATATTAAGGACGCTATCGGAGAAGCGTCGATCGGCCAGGTTTACCTCCGGACCCGACAGAGCCAAAAATTTTCTAAGTCACGCGCGGCGTGTTGCTTTCGCGCGGCGTGTTTCTTCGCCGCGTTTACCTCCGGCGCCGAAAATTCTCCGCTATCGAA
>NW_012058900.1:0-323 GCF_000956235.1 Wasmannia auropunctata | reverse complement strand
ACGACGTTTCCGAGCTTCAAACGGCGAGAATCGACGTTTGAGCGGTGGGAAACGTCGCGGGCGCTCGGATCCGGCGGNTCCGCGCTTCGCCACGTCGAGATTCGACGTTTGAATGGTGGAAACGCCGCGAACGCAAGGATACGACGTTTCCGAGCTTCAAACGGCGAGAATCGACGTTTGAGCGGTGGGAACGTCGCGGGCGCTCGGATCCGGCGGCTCCGCGCTTCGCACCTCGAGATTCGACGTTTGAATGGTGGAAACGCCGCGAACGCAAGGATACGACGTTTCCGAGCTTCAAACGGCGAGAATCGACGTTTGAGCGG
>NW_012058899.1:0-526 GCF_000956235.1 Wasmannia auropunctata | reverse complement strand
TGCAACACGCCGCGCGAAAGCAACACGCCGCGCGAGACTTAGAAAATTTTCGGGTCGGGTCCGGAGGTAAACCTGGCCGATCGACGCTTCGCATCCCCGCTGGCGCCCTTAATATTACGTCGATTTCCGTGCCCACACGTCTATTCGGCCACCCGAGTGCCCCCGTGCACCCCCGTCGACCGTTCGCCTCGATAGCGGAAAATTTTTGGCGCCGGAGGTAAACGCGGCGAAAGCAAACGCCGCGCGAAAGACAACACGCCGCGCGGGACTTAGAAAATTTTACGGGTTCGGGGTCCGGAGGTAAACCAGGACCGATTCGAACGCTTCCCCGCCAGCGCCCTTAATATTACGTCGATTCGCGTGCCCGCACGTCTGTTCGGCCACTCAAGTGCGCCCGTGCACCACCGTCGTCCGTTCGCCACGATAGCGGAGAATTTTCGGCGTCGGAGGTAAACGCGGCGAAAGCAACACGCCGCGCAAAAGCAATACACCGCGCGGGACTTAGAAAATTTTCGGGTCGGGTCCA
>NW_012058898.1:0-611 GCF_000956235.1 Wasmannia auropunctata | reverse complement strand
TATCCCCTGTGTGCCTTGTCGACTCAGTTTTCGGGTCGGGTCCGGAGGTAAACCTGGCCGATCGACGCTTCCCCGCTAGCGCCTTTAATATTACGTCGATTCGCGTGCCCGCACGTCTATTCGGCCACGCGAGTGCCCCCGTGCACCCCCGTCGTCCGTTCGCCTCGATAGCGGAGAATTTTCGGCGCCGGAGGTAAACGCGGCGAAAGCAACACGCCGCGCGGGACTTAAAAATTTTGGCTCTGGTCGGGTCCGGAGGTAAACCTGGCCGATCGACGCTTCCCCGCTAGCGTCCTTAATATTACGTCGATTCGCGTGCCCGCACGTCTATTTGGCCACCCGAGTGCCCCCGTGCACCCCCGTCGTCCATTCGCCCTTCGATAGCGGAGAATTTTGGCGCCGGAAGTAAACGCGGCGAAAGAAACACGCCGCGCGAAAGCAACACGCCGCGCGTGACTTAGAAAATTTTCGGCTCTGTCGGGTCCGGAGGTAAACCTGGCCGATCAACGCTTCCCCGACAGCGTCCTTAATATTACCTCGATTCGCGTGCCCGCACGTCTATTCGGCCACCCGAGTGCCCCCGTGCACCCCCGTCGTCCGTTCGCCTCGAA
>NW_012058897.1:0-420 GCF_000956235.1 Wasmannia auropunctata | reverse complement strand
ATCCCCTGTGTGCCTTGGCGACCTCGCTTCCAGCGGCTAAGTTCCCGCGCGCCTCGGTCTATCGACGTTCGCGCCCATAAGCGGCCGTGCATAAGACCGTGCGTCGCCGACCGCTTGTCCGGTCGGTTGGGTACTATAAGAGGTGCGGTGCGCTCGGCTAGCCGAGCGGTACGATGCGGTCGTGCGTACACGTTACTCGTGTCTCGTACGCCCCGTACGGCTTCTCGAACGTATATGAAACACGGACCGTGATCGTTGCGATGCACGTCGGTCGTTCTTCTCGCTATTGAAGCGGAGAAGTCGTCGACTCTCGCACGGAGGGTGATTTACATCGTTAGACGTCTTCGGCGACGAAACGTCCGGTGTTCGCTCGCCGCGGCGGTACATCGCTTCCAGCGGCAAGTCCCGCGCGCCTCGGTA
>NW_012058896.1:0-394 GCF_000956235.1 Wasmannia auropunctata | reverse complement strand
TATCCCCTGTGTGCCTTGTCGACTCAGTCAGGTTTACCTCCGGACCCGACCCGAAAATTTTCTAAGTCCCGCGCGGCGTGTTGCTTTCGCGCGGCGTGTTGCTTTCGCCGCGTTTACCTCCGACGACGAAAATTCTCCGCTATCGAGGCGAACGGTCGACGGGGATGCACTGGGGCACTTGAGTGGCCGAACAGAGGTGCGGGCACGCGAATCGACGTAATATTAAGGGCGCCAGCGGGGAAGCGAAGCGTCGATCGGCCAGGTTTACCTCCGGACCCGACCCGAAAATTTTCTAAGTCCCGCGCGGCGTGTTTCTTTCACGCGGAGTTTTGCGTTCGCCGCGTTTACCTCCGGCGACCGAAAATTTTCCGCTATCGAGGCGAACGGACGACGG
>NW_012058895.1:0-730 GCF_000956235.1 Wasmannia auropunctata | reverse complement strand
CATTATACGAAGTTATACGATGTATCCTTGCGTTCGCGGCGTTTCCACCATTCAAACGTCGAACTCTCCCGACGTGTCGAACGTCGCGGAACCGCCGATCCGAGCGCCCGCGACGTTCCCACCGCTCAAACGTCGATTCTCGCCGTTTGAAGCTCGGAAACGTCGTATCCTTGCGTTCGTGGCGTTTCCACCATTCAAACGTCGAATCTCGACGTGCGAAGCGCGGAACCGCCGGATCCGAGCGCCCGCGACGTTCCCACCGCTCAAACGTCGATTCTCGCCGTTTGAAGCTCGGAAACGTCCGTATCCTTAGCGTTCGCGGCGTTCTACCCATTCCAACGTCGAAGTCTCGACGTGCGAAGCGCGGAACCGCCGGATCCGAGCGCCCGCGACGTTCCCACCGCTCAAACGTCGATTCTCGCCGTTTGAAGCTCGGAAACGTCGTATCCTTGCGTTCGCGGCGTTTCTACCCATTCCAACGTCGAATCTCGACGTGCGAAGCGCGGAACCGCCGGATCCGAGCGCCCGCGACGTTCCCACCGCTCAAACGTCGATTCTCGCCGTTTGAAGCTCGGAAACGTCGTATCCTTGCGTTCGCGGCGTTTCTACCATTCCAAACGTCGAATCTCGACGTGCGAAGCGCGGAACCGCCGGATCCGAGCGCCCGCGACGTTCCCACCGCTCAAACGTCGATTCTCGCCGTTTGAAGCTCACGTAATAACTTCGTATA
>NW_012058894.1:0-484 GCF_000956235.1 Wasmannia auropunctata | reverse complement strand
TATCCCCTGTGTGCCTTGTCGACTCAGTCCTACCGCCGGCGGGGCTGACGAGCGGTCGGCGGCCAAGTTCCACGCCGCGTGTTGCTTTCGCCGTCGGGGCTGGGCGCGCGGCTAAGTCCCTCGCCGCGTGTTGCTTTCGCTTCACGGGGCTGGGCGCGCGGCTAATTCCCTCGCCGCGTGTTGCTTTCGCTTCACGGGGCTGGGCGCGCGGCTAATTCCCTCGCCGCGTGTTGCTTTCGCCGACGGGGCCGACAGGCGCTCCGCGGCCAAGTACCTCGCCTGACACGTCGGGCCAGCGCTCGGTCAGGTTAGCCTCCGGTCAGGTTAGCGCTCGGTCAGGTTAGCGCTCGGTCAGGCTAGCGCGTACGTCGGGCCTACCGCCGGCGGGGCTGACGAGCATCGGCGGCAACGTTCCACGCCGCGTGTTGTCTTCGCCGACGGGGCTGGGCGCGCGGCTAAGTCCCTCGCCGCGTGTTGCTTTCGA
>NW_012058893.1:0-375 GCF_000956235.1 Wasmannia auropunctata | reverse complement strand
TATCCCCTGTGTGCCTTGTCGACTCAGTCATAAGCTCGCGTTGATTACGTCCCTGCCCTTTGTACACACCGCCCGTCGCTACTACCGATTGAATGATTTAGTGAGGTCTTCGGACTGGTGCGCGGCAATGCGTCGGCATTGCCGATGTTGCCGGGAAGATGACCAAACTTGATCATTTAGAGGAAGTAAAAGTCGTAACAAGGTTTCCGTAGGTGAACCTGCGGAAGGATCATTAACGTTCCGGAGGTCCTGCTCTTTGCGCCCTTCTCGTGAGCGCGCGCTGAGTCGGCGACTGTAAGGAACACACAGAGAGAAGAGAAGAGAGAGAGATCGAGTGGAATGGACGGACGATATTGGAGAGCGCGCGTGTCAACG
>NW_012058892.1:0-461 GCF_000956235.1 Wasmannia auropunctata | reverse complement strand
CGTCGAGATTCGACGTTTGAATGGTGGAAACGCCGCGAACGCAAGGATACGACGTTTCCGAGCTACAAACGGCGAGAATCGACGTTTGAGCGGTGGGAACGTCGCGGGCGCTCGGATCCGGTCGGTTCCGCGACTTCGCACGTCGAGATTCGACGTTTGAATGGTGGAAACGCCGCGAACGCAAGGACTTACGACGTTTCCGAGCTTCAAACGGACGTAGAATCGACGTTTGAGCGTGGAACGTACGTCGGCGCTCGGATCCGGCGGTTCCGCGCTTCGCACGTCGAAGTATTCGACGTTTGAATGGTGGAAACGCCGCGAACGCAAGGATACGACGTTTCCGAGCTTCAAACGGCGAGAATCGACGTTTGAGCGGTCGGAACGTCGCGGGCGCTCGGATCCGGCGGTTCCGCGCTTCGCACGTCGAGATTCGACGTTTGAATGGTGGAAACGCCGCGAAC
>NW_012058891.1:0-552 GCF_000956235.1 Wasmannia auropunctata | reverse complement strand
ATTGATCTCATTCGCCGCTTTTTCAGAATTTGTGTGGTTTTTATCTCTGCCGGTGGAAATATCGGTATATTTCAAATCCGGCAGCGGAGCATCACCCGCACAAGCGTGGGAGGCCATGCTCAGCGATATGCCTGCCGCAAGGGCAAGAATCATAGTCTTTTTCATGTAATTGCTGCTTTCTCTCACATTTCCGGCGCTTCACCCGCGCGCCGAATTGAGAGTTTCCTTATCACAGCATTAAGAAAAACAGCAATATAAATCAGTAAATAATCGCAGTATAGCAAGTATATATTGCTATTTAAGCATAGTTTTATATAAATATACTCTGATTTTGCTTCATTATAATACAAAGTAATAGTGTATAAAATTAAGCAAATCTTTCAAAAATATGTTAAATTCCGCAAAATACGGATATTTTCTGCCAAAAAGCGCCTTTATTCAAAATTCAGCAGCCGCTCTAAATATTCTTTTTGCTGCCGGGGCGTCAAATTGCCCAGTTTTTTGCGGATTTCCTCTAAAATGCGGCGCGCCCGCTGCGCTTTATCCTCCTGC
>NW_012058890.1:0-329 GCF_000956235.1 Wasmannia auropunctata | reverse complement strand
GATATAGTAGTAAATATGAACACATCACTACACACTACTACATCAATATTGCACGCATACATACTCACAAATCGTCGATAAAACAGCGAATTTTTGGAGCTTGATCTCGGGTTTAGGATCCTCTTAACATCATACGATTTTTCTTCTCTTTCATTTTCTCTCTCTTCTTGTTTATTCCATTCTTCTTCTTCAATTAATTCCGCTTCTGGAATATCGAAAGAATTTTCAAAATCCAGGAACTATTCTTCTTCAATTTCAAATTGGTTCTGGTACATTTCTTGCAGCATGGTTTCAATTTTATTTTTTATTTCCAGATCGGAAGAGCACAC
>NW_012058889.1:0-319 GCF_000956235.1 Wasmannia auropunctata | reverse complement strand
GTTTTTCGGCCACGCGAGTGCCCCCGTGCACCCCCGTCGTCCGTTCGCCACGATAGCGGATAATTTTCGGCGCCGGAGGTAAACTCGGCGAAAGCAACACGCCGCGCGGGACTTAAAAAATTTTCGGCTCTGTCGGGTCCGGAGGTAAACCTGGCCGATCGAGGCTTCCCCGCTAGCGCCCTTAATATTACGTCGATTCGCGTGCCCGCACGTCTGTTCGTCCATTCAAGTGCCCCCGTGCACCCCCGTCGTCCGTTCGCCTCGATAGCGGAGAATTTTCGGCGTCGGAGGTAAACGCGGCGAAAGCAACACGCCGCGC
>NW_012058888.1:0-512 GCF_000956235.1 Wasmannia auropunctata | reverse complement strand
TATCCCCTGTGTGCCTTGTTAACTCACCCTCCGTGCGAGAGTCGACGACTTCTCCGCTTCAATAGCGAGAAGAACGACCGACGTGCATCGCAACGATCACGGTCCGTGTTTCATAGACGTTCGAGAAGCCGTACGAGACACGAGTAACGTGTACGCACGACCGCATCGTACCGCTCGGCTAGCCGAGCGCATCGCACCTCTTATAGTACCCAACCGACCGGACAAGCGGTCGGCGACGCACGGTCTTATGCACGGCCGCTTATGGGCGCGGTCGTCGATAGACCGAGGCGCGCGGGACTTAGCCGCTGGAAGCGATGTACCGCCGCGGCGAGCGAACACCGGACGTTTCGTCGCCGAAGACGTCTAACGATGTAAATCACCCTCCGTGCGAGAGTCGACGACTTCTCCGCTTCAATAGCGAGAAGAACGACCGACGTGCATCGCAACGATCACGGTCCGTGTTTCATATACGTTAGAGAAGCCGACTGAGTCGACAAGGCACACAGGGGATA
>NW_012058887.1:0-429 GCF_000956235.1 Wasmannia auropunctata | reverse complement strand
CGACTCAGTCAACACGCCGCGCGGGACTTGAAAATTTTCGGCTCGGTCGGGTCCGAGGTAAACCTGGCCGATCGACGCTTCCCCGCTAGCCCCCTTAATATTACGTCGATTCGCGTGCCCGCACGTTATTCGGCCACCCTACCACCCCCGTGCACCCCCGTCGTCCGTTCGCCCCGATAGCGAAGAATTTTCGGCGCCGGAGGTAACTCGCCCGGCGAAAGCAACCTACGCCGCGCGAAAGCAACACGCCGCGCGGGACTTAGAAAAATTTTCGGCTCGGTCGGGTCCGGAGGTAAACCTGGCCGATCGACGCTTCCCCGCTAGCCCCCTTATTGTTACGCCGATTCGCGTGCCCGCACGTTTATTCGGCCACCCTACCACCCCCGTGCACCCCCGTCGTCCGTTCGCCCCGATAGCGAAGAATTTTCA
>NW_012058886.1:0-601 GCF_000956235.1 Wasmannia auropunctata | reverse complement strand
GTATGCTATACGAAGTTATTACGTGAAAGCAACACGCCGCGCGGGAATTGAAAATTTTCGGGTCGAGTCCGGAGGTATACCTGGCCGATCGACGCTTCGCTTCCCCGCTAGCGCCCTTAATATTACGTCGATTCGCGTACCCGCACGTCTATTCGGCCACGCGAGTGCTCCCGTGCACCCCCGTCGTCCGTTCGCCTCGATAGCGGAGTATCCCCTGTGTGCCTTGTCGACTCAGTCGAAAGAAACACGCCGCGCGAAAGCAACACGCCGCGCGTGACTTAGAAAATTTTCGGCTCTGTCGGGTCCGGAGGTAAAACCTGGCCGATCAACGCTTCCCCGATAGCGTCCTTAATATTACGTCGATTCGCGTGCCCGCACGTCTATTTGGCCACCCGAGTGCCCCCGTGCACCCCCGTCGTCCGTACGCCTCGATAGCGGAGAATTTTTGGCGCCGGAGGTAAACGCGGCGAAAGCCAACACGCCGCGCGAAAGCAACACGCCGCGCGAGACTTAGAAAATTTTCGGGTCGGGTCCGGAGGTAAACCTGGCCGATCGACGCTTCGCATCCCCGCTGGCGCCCTTAATATTACGTCGATTTCCA
>NW_012058885.1:0-522 GCF_000956235.1 Wasmannia auropunctata | reverse complement strand
TATCCCCTGTGTGCCTTGTCGACTCAGTTCGCGTTCCAAACCCTATCTCCCTGCTAGAGGTTTCCAGGGAACTCGAACGCTTATACAGAAAAGAAAACTCTTCCCGGATCTCCCGACGGCGTCTCCAGGTCATTTTGGGTTACCCCGACGAACACTCTTACGAGGGCCCGAATTGTATGCGGTTCCGCTGCCGGGTTCCGGAATAGGAACCGGATTCCCTTTCGCCCGACGGGCGTGTGTCGTTCGCTCTCGAGCTCTCTCTTACGTGTTATTACACAGTAATCGATCGCAAGACATTGGCATAGGACAACACTAGAGTATAGTACGCCGTCATTGACATAGGATTTCTCCTAGGGCTTAGGATCGACTGACTCGTGTGCAACGGCTGTTCACACGAAACCCTTCTCCACGTCAGTCCTCCAGGGCCTCGCTGGAGTATTTGCTACTACCACCAAGATCTGCACCGACGGCGCTCCAGGCAGGCTCGCGCCCAGACCCTTCTGCGCACACCGCCGCGACCCT
>NW_012058884.1:0-526 GCF_000956235.1 Wasmannia auropunctata | reverse complement strand
TATCCCCTGTGTGCCTTGTCGACTCAGTAACCTGGCCGATCGACGCTTCGCTTCCCCGCTGGCGCCCTCAATATTACGTCGATTCGCGTGCCCGCACGTCTGTTCGGCCACTCAAGTGCCCCCGTGCACCCCCGTCGACCGTATCCCCTGTGTGCCTTGTCGACTCAGTTGGCGCCGTAGGTAAACGCGGCGAAAGAAACACGCCGCGCGAAAGCAACACGCCGCGCGTGACTTAGAAAATTTTTGGCTCTGTGGGGTCCGGAGGTAAACCTGGCCGATCGACGCTTCCCCGATAGCGTCCTTAATATTACGTCGATTCGCTTGCCCGCACGTCTATTTGGCCACCCGAGTGCCCCAGTGCACCCCCGTCGTCCGTACGCCTCGATAGCGGAGAATTTTCGGCGCCGGAGGTAAACGCGGCGAAAGCAACACGCCGCGCGAAAGCAACACGCCGCGCGAGACTTAGAAATTTTCGGGTCGGGTCCGGAGGTATACCTGGCCGATCGACGCTTCGCTTCCCAGCTGA
>NW_012058883.1:0-314 GCF_000956235.1 Wasmannia auropunctata | reverse complement strand
TATCCCCTGTGTGCCTTGTCGACTCAGTTGAAATTTGGAGTATTGTCGGCATTAGCATCATCCAAGGTGTCCAAATACTAGCTAAAGATGGCCAAGGTCGTTGGCCTTTATCAATGTCATGATCCTGAACAACATTCAAAAGGTTTTAGCTAGTGTTTGGACACCTTGGATGATGCTATGCCGACAGTACTCCAACTTTTAAGCTTCATAACTCAAGATTTATTTAATAAAAAAATATTTTATTTGTGTGTTTTGGAAAGTTCTCGAGGCGTGCTATAAGAACATGTAATGAAAAATTGGGGGTTTCATTTAAA
>NW_012058882.1:0-393 GCF_000956235.1 Wasmannia auropunctata | reverse complement strand
TTTTAAAATACGTAATAAGATAAAAGAAACCACAGCGAAAAATTAAATTATAAAATAAGATTAAATAATAATAAATAAACACATTTATTGTGAATTTTATTGTATTTTGAATGAATAAAATATACATTTCGAGTAATAATTTTAAATTTTCAATGATTAGTTGATATCTAGTTGCAATGGCTATAAATATTTACAATTTTCACAATTATATATACAGGGTGTCCTGTAACGCTTAATTAATATTTCAAGGTGTGAAAGAGAATGAAATTTTGAACTAAAAGTTCCTCTTTCAATTTTGGCTCAGACCGTTATTTACAGAGTTATTAACGGATAAAGTTAATCAATCAGATCGCGCTTAGCCGGAAACTGAGTCGACAAGGCACACAGGGGATA
>NW_012058881.1:0-513 GCF_000956235.1 Wasmannia auropunctata | reverse complement strand
TATCCCCTGTGTGCCTTGTCGACTCAGTTGCTTTCGCCGACGGGGCCGACAGGCGCTCCGCGGCCAAGTACCTCGCCTGACACGTCGGGCCAGCGCTCGGTCAGGTTAGCCTCCGGTCAGGTTAGCGCTCGGTCAGGTTAGCGCTCGGTCAGGCTAGCGCGTACGTCGGGCCTACCGCCGGCGGGGCTGACGAGCGGTCGGCGGCCAAGTTCCACGCCGCGTGTTGCTTTCGCCGACGGGGCTGGGCGCGCGGCTAAGTCCCTCGCCGCGTGTTGCTTTCGCTTCACGGGGACTGGGCGCGCGGCTAATTCCCTCGCCGCGTGTTGCTTTCGCTTCACGGGGCTGGGCGCGCGGCTAATTCCCTCGCCGCGTGTTGCTTTCGCCGACGGGGCCGACAGGCGCTCCGCGGCCAAGTACCGTCGCCTGACACGTCGGGCCAGCGCTCGGTCAGGTTAGCCTCCGGTCAGGTTAGCGCTCGGTCAGGTTAGCGCTCGGTCAGGCTAGCGCGTACGT
>NW_012058880.1:0-494 GCF_000956235.1 Wasmannia auropunctata | reverse complement strand
TATCCCCTGTGTGCCTTGTCGACTCAGTTAATTTACATTCATCGAATAAAGAAGCATCTTTAGACATGACGTTCTTTCGACCAGTTTGCAAGGCAAAGATAACGTATCGTGGTTTTTCTAGTTGCGTCGCAGTCTTTACAGCCCATGAATGCTTGGTAGTGTTCTGCAACAAGGGGTACTCGTACAGATCCCACGAGCGAAAACTCACGCTCAGATATCGGCCGCTTTCCAAAGCTCGTAGCATAGACAGTTTATTGACCTCGTTTAACATGACGTGAGGCATTCGCCATTGCACCTTGTGTATTTCGACTTTAGGCTCAGTCGCGGCATCTCCCACGAGACTATTGTTATCGTTGCGCGCTCGTATTCAAAATCAATTACGTGTCGAGCGTTAACAATTACACGTTTGTAATCCTCACAAAACGCCCAGCAACATGTTGAGCGGACACACAAAGTTAAAGTATCCTTCGGATATGTGCGGTGTTAAGGCCCAA
>NW_012058879.1:0-379 GCF_000956235.1 Wasmannia auropunctata | reverse complement strand
TTAAGGGCGCTAGCGGGGAAGCGAAGCGTCGATCGGCCAGGTTTACCTCCAGACTCGACCCGAAAATTTTCTAAGTCCCGCGCGGCGTGTTTCTTTCGCCGCGTTTACCTCCGGCGCCAAAAATTCTCCGCTATCGAGGCGAACGGACGACGGGGGTGCACGGGGGCATTCGGGTGGCCGAATAGACATGCGGGCACGCGAATCGACGTAATATTAAGGGCGCTGGCGGGGAAGCGTCGATAGGCCTCGGTTTACCTCCGGACCCGACCCGAAAATTTTCTAAGTCCCGCGCGGACGTGTTGCTTTCGCGCGGCGTTTGCTTTCGCCGCGTTTACCTCCGGCGCCAAAAATTTTCCGCTATCGAGGCGAACGGTCGACA
>NW_012058878.1:0-358 GCF_000956235.1 Wasmannia auropunctata | reverse complement strand
TATCCCCTGTGTGCCTTGTCGACTCAGTTTCTAAATATGTAATCTGTCACTTCGAAGACTTGAGGACATCTGTATAATTTTATTAAAGCAAATAAATGTTTCTAAAAACAATCTCTCTCTCCGAAGATTCGAGCATATGTATATTTTTTTAAAGCATATAAATATTTCTAAAAATGCAATTTTGCACTTCGAAGACTTGAGGACATACATAGAATTTTATGAAAAGCAATAACAAATTTCTAAAAATGCAATCTCTCACTTCGAAGACTCGAGGTCATGTATATAATGTTTTTAAAGCAAAGGAATATTTCTAAAAATGCAGTCTCTTCGAAAACTTGAGGACATGTATATAATTTTA
>NW_012058877.1:0-308 GCF_000956235.1 Wasmannia auropunctata | reverse complement strand
TTCTCTCCATTATGTGCGTTTCTTGCCCCACATTCCTCTGCACCGTGTATCCCAGGTACCTGTATTCCTTTGCCTCTTCAATTCTTTTTCCCTTCCACCACCAATTCACTTTGCTCACCCTCCTTCTTCCCTTTCTGAATCTCACAATCTTCGTTTTCTCCACGTTTAACTCAAGCCCCTTCCCATCCAAATACCTTTCTAATCTTTCCACCATACTCCTCATTTCTCCTTCATCTTCTGCCAATAGAACCACGTCATCCGCATATGCCAACGTGTAGATTTTTCTCCCCCAGCCTTTACCCCCCCCC
>NW_012058876.1:0-466 GCF_000956235.1 Wasmannia auropunctata | reverse complement strand
TATAGTACCCAACCGATCGGACAAGCGGTCGGCGACGCATGGTCTTATGCACGGCCGCTTATGGGCGCGGTCGTCGATAGACCGAGGCGCGCGGGACTTAGCCGCTGGAAGCGATGTACCGCCGCGGCGAGCGAACACCGGACGTTTCGTCGCCGAAGACGTCTAACGATGTAAATCACCCTCCGTGCGAGAGTCGACGACTTCTCCGCTTCAATAGCGAGAAGAACGACCGACGTGCATCGCAACGATCACGGTCCGTGTTTCATATACGTTCGAGAAGCCGTACGGGGCGTACGAGACACGAGTAACGTGTACGCACGACCGCATCGTACCGCTCGGCTAGCCGAGCGCACCGCACCTCTTATAGTACCCAACCGACCGGACAAGCGGTCGGCGACGCACGGTCTTATGCAAGGCCGCTTATGGGCGCGAACGTCGACTGAGTCGACAAGGCACACAGGGGATA
>NW_012058875.1:0-747 GCF_000956235.1 Wasmannia auropunctata | reverse complement strand
TTTGAGCGGTGGGAACGTCGCGGTCGCTCGGATCCGGCGGTTCCGCGCTTCGCACGTCGAGATTCGACGTTTGAATGGTGGAAACGCCGCGAACGCAAGGAGTACGACGTTTCCGAGCTTCAAACGGCGAGAAGCGACGTTTGAGCGGGTAGGGAACGTCGGCGGGCGCTCGGATCCGGCGGTTCCGCGTCTTCGCACGTCGAGTATTCGTACGTTTGAATGGTGGAAACGCGCGAACGCAAGGGATACGGACGTTTCCGAGCTTCAAACGGCGAGAATCGACGTTTGAGCGGGGGAACGTCGCGGGCGCTCGGATCCGGCGGTTCCGCGCTTCGCACGTCGAGATTCCGACGTTTCGAATGGTGAAACGCCGCGAACGCAAGGAGTACGACGTTTCCGTACGACCTTCTAAACGGACGAGAATCGACGTTTGTAGCGGTGGGAACGTCGCGTGGCGCTCGGATCCGGCGGTTCCGCGCTTCGCACGTCGAGATTCGACGTTTCGAATGGTAGAAACGCCGCGAACGCAAGGATACGACGTTTCCGAGCTTCAAACGGCGAGAATCGACGTTTGAGCGGTGGGAACGTCGCGGGCGCTCGGACTCCGGCGGTTCCGCGCTTCGCACGTCGAGATTCGACGTTTGTAATGGTAGAAACGACCGCGAACGACAAGGATACGACGATTTCCGAGCTTCAAACGGCGAGAATCGACGTTTGAGCGGTGGGAACGTCGCGGGCGCTCGGATC
>NW_012058874.1:0-352 GCF_000956235.1 Wasmannia auropunctata | reverse complement strand
TATCGTACCGCTCGGCTAGCCGAGCGCATCGCACCTCTTATAGTACCCAACCGACCGGACAAGCGGTCGGCGACGCACGGTCTTATGCACGGCCGCTTATGGGCGCGGTCGTCGATAGACCGAGGCGCGCGGGACTTAGCCGCTGGAAGCGATGTACCGCCGCGGCGAGCGAACACCGGACGTTTCGTCGCCGAAGACGTCTAACGATGTAAATCACCCTCCGTGCGTAGAGTCGACGACTTCTCCGCTTCAATAGCGAGAAGAACGACCGACGTGCATCGCAACGATCACGGTCCGTGTTTCATATACGTTCGAGAAGCCGTACGGGGCGTACAGACACGAGTAACGTGTA
>NW_012058873.1:0-573 GCF_000956235.1 Wasmannia auropunctata | reverse complement strand
TAGAAAATTTTCGGGTGGGTCCGGAGGTAAACCTGGCCGATCGACGCTTCCCCGATAGCGTCCTTAATATTACGTCGATTCGCTTGACCGCACGTCTATTTGGCCACCCGAGTGCCCCAGTGCACCCCCGTCGTCCGTACGCCTCGATAGCGGAGAATTTTTGGCGCCGGAGGTAAACGCGGCGAAAGCAACACGCCGCGCGAAAGCAACACGCCGCGCGGGACTTAGAAAATTTTTCGGGTCGGGTCCGGAGGTAAACCTGGCCAATCGACGCTTCCCCGCTAGCGCCCTTAATATTACGTCGATTCGCGTGCCCGCACGTCTTTTCGGCCACGCGAGTGCCCCCGTGCACCCCCGTCGTCCGTTCGCCACGATAGCGGATAATTTTCGGCGCCGGAGGTAAACGCGGCGAAACGCAACACGCCCGTCGCGGGACTTAAAAATTTTCGGTCTACTTGGTCGGGTCCGGAGGTAAACCTGGCCGATCGACGCTTCCCCGCTAGCGCCCTTAATATTACGTCGATTCGCGTGCCCGCACGTCTATTTGGCCACCCGAGTGCCCCCGTGCACCCA
>NW_012058872.1:0-351 GCF_000956235.1 Wasmannia auropunctata | reverse complement strand
TTTTCATTGTTAAAATTNTTAAAACAATGTCGTACCAAATCTTTGTACATATGAAATCTTTTTTTAATGCTAATAAAATTAATGTCTCGGAATATCTTACTTGCAATATTATTTTTTTAGATTACTGATATCAAATATATTTTTATAGTAGCAGCGAATTTAACATCTCATTGAGAGAGTCCAGGTACGAACCCGGACCTGTAGGACAGAAATTACAGGTACCTGAAGGGTTAAAATGTCACGAAATTGTTTAATTAAAAATTAAATAACAATTTAATGTTTTTATTTTATTTACAGATAAACCACTATTAATTTATTAATTAAATTCACATTTGGTGCTTAACGAGAACT